>NC_056734.1:133543440-133678440 GCF_019279795.1 Protopterus annectens
TATATATATATATATATATATATATATATATATATATATATATATATATATACTGCATGAGCTACATGCTAAGATATCTTGCTGTGTTTCTTCTCATACAATTATAACTGTCTAACAGTACTAAGTATGACATTATAATAGAACATGAATTATCACTTACTAGACTGGTTGTTTGAGATTTCCCAACAAGTGCCTGTGCTGGTAAGGTTCAGGTAAGAAACTGAAGTAGACTGCAATTTTCATGTGCTTTGATCCAGGGACAATCCAAGTGTATGGTCTTATTAAGTGATTTACTTAAGTTGCAGTGGTTGTGAACAGAATATGTTGGGCTCAAATCCAGATGGAGCTCGTTAGCAGGTAATAGCTATAACCTGCAACATTTGATTTGATTTTTTTTTTACTTCATCTATTCATGTATCAATCATGAAGATCATATTATAATAAAACTTCTTTGAGATACGAGTCATGCAAGTGGCAAAAAGCTATTTTACCCATTGACTGACATATTACACACAGAGTATGATTTAGGGTTGTCTCTGAAAAGTAGTAGTTTAGGTTAGAAAGCCAATAGTAAAGCTATAAACAGTAAAATCTAACAGGAGTTTTAGTTGTAACTATGTGTTGAGAACTGCAAGAGAAGAGCAAAAAAAGTGCGTTTTACTTAGTTTTATAATTCTCTGCAAACGGTCTAACTGCAGTACGTCATGATGTTTGCTTTGGTAACTGCAGGAAAAAACATAAATAAATAAATAAAAAATCAGAGTAGCAAAATGACTGAACTTTGCTTGTCACCATATCTGTCAAGGTTCCCCTTGCTCTGATGCTTGTTTTCTGTTTTGGATG
This sequence comes from Protopterus annectens, assembly GCF_019279795.1. Taxonomy (NCBI): domain Eukaryota; kingdom Metazoa; phylum Chordata; order Ceratodontiformes; family Protopteridae; genus Protopterus; species Protopterus annectens. Next base: position 133,544,284 of record NC_056734.1, read on the forward strand.
CCAGCATTAAAGCTGATGAGGAGAGTACACTTGTGTAGGTTGTAGGTGAGTGGAACTCTACATGTCAGTACATACCAAAACATAAAATTTCAGACATAAATTAATCAAATGACTTTGATGAGGTATAACACAACAGCCTGGTACTATAAGACAAAACCTTTTTCAGATATATTCTGCACTGTTAACTGCACTGCCAGTCTTCATATTGATCCCTTTTTGAGCACATTATTTAATTTACTTCTGCAAATACGCAACATGCTTTTCCCTTGAATATACCTGTTTGGTTTTATTTATATTCTGTAGAACTAGAGTAATTAAACAAAATGCAACCATATATGATGAAACCAAATTTAAACCATCAGAAAAAAGATAACAGGTTTTGAGTTAGATGGAGAAGTATTGCCATCTTAATATAACATGAGAAAACATTTATGGAACAATTTCATTAGCACTGTTTAGTGTCCAATTTCTTTCACCCCCCCTTGTCTTTTATTTCCCATGCCTGAAAGTAAAGCTGTAGATGATTTTCATACAAAGTAACAAATCCTAGTCATTTAGGAATAATTATATCCTAGAGCATATCAAATGTCTTCATTAGAAATAAGCACTTCAGCCATTTAGCAAAATTAAAAAGAGGGACACAGCTAATGGAAGAGATTGTTCTGAACTAAATCATGTAGTAGGGGTAGATAACATGGCCTTCTTGGTTTATCCCTCAATCTGCCTTTCTGTGGACAGTCATTATGAAAATGATTCTTAGACTAGATTGGATTTAGTTTTATAATCCTTTTCTTATCATAGGGAGCCACAGCAAGTATTTTATTTATTTCTTTTGTTTCTTTATTTAGGTGCTTAGAATCAAGAAACTTTGCATTTAAAAGAAAAACAGCAACGATTTCAGCCACAGAACTTCACAGTACTATTGGAGCAAAGAATTTATAATGCATTGCAAAAGTTAAAAACAGAATCTGTATGTGGGCTTAAATAAACTATCCAAAGGAGATGAGATTTAAGGGGCATTTAACTCTCACTGAGTTACTATGCTCATAAATTACATAAAATATTCACTTGCTGTCTTGTATAACTTGTTACATGTTGAATTCTTTTTCTGTTGCCAGTTCAGCAAACACACATTCTTTTGTGCTTCATTTCATTTCTAGCCATGTCTTTTGACTGACAGCCAGTTATTTCCTGATAAGCGGTGCATACAATATTATAAATGGGTATGGATGTACATCCTTGGTCTTACAATCAGACAAAACACATAGGATGTATGCACTGTTCTTACTCATCTTATATTGAAATGCACTGAGATGTTAAACAGTGCTAAAAGTGGAGTTCCTTTGACTTTTTACAAAAAAATATATTCTTTTGAAATCAGACAGAAACAGCAGTCTCTGTTTATTTTAAGCCATGTTATTAGAGCCAACACCTGCATTTCTAGAATAAGAAATCCTGTAAAGTTAGCGTGAACACCCATACAGCTATTAAAATTGTTTTCATGAACAGCAAGGCTCTAGAGGTATCTAAATGCTGGCATTGGACTAAGTGGGTTGAATCTTGTCTTCACATGTTTAGTTTTGAGCTGCACATTCCCTTTCATCCTTTCTCTCCCCTTTGTATCTTTACAGTACAGTTACATATTAGTTAAAATGTAAGCATGCTGGTTCCTCTTCATCTTTCTACGGCCTTATAGCACTTTTTGATCCATGTTGGAAATGTCTGTGATCGGAAGTCCTTAAACACTGATAGAAAAGCAACTGCTGGCTCTCAGAGTCCATTTCCAGCTTGGTGATGGTTGGGACTATAACAGAAAGAATATTCTGACAGGACCCTTCCTGTTGATTAACCATTCAGTAAATATTGTTTCATTTTACATTGGCCATTGTAGGAACAATTACTTAAATAAAGTACGTGTCTAAAGAACATCAGCTGAAATGTGGATAAATGGACATTTCACTGTTTATATTGTTATTTAATATTTTATCCTCCAACCTTTTAAGAAATAAAGTGAATTGTGTAAATGTCAAGATAAGTGTTAATGATGCTGAGTTACACAGTATCATTTTTGTTTTCTTTCTCCAATTGCTATAGTTACAGCAAAATTCCTTTTTGTAATCTGGATTTTTTACAGATTTTTGAGAAATTGTGTTCATTCTTTTAACATTTGCTGGTGTAAAATTGTCTCCAAACTATTATTTGAATTACTATATACTCAAGTTAATTGCTATGAAATTAGAACCACTAATCATCTAATTACAGAAGGCGAAGAGCACAGCAGTTAAAATCAGCACTATAGCAGAAGTGACTTTATAGAGTATGACATCATTAGTATGTTTGAGAAGATGTTGGGAGGAATGTCTCACATGTTGCTCTAAAATGATCTCTGCAATTACAGATAACTGAACACAAACACACAGAAGTTGACTGCAGTGACAATAAAACCCCTACCTACATATCCACAGGACACAGTACTAAAAATAAACACAACGATACAAGTCTGACTTTGACACTGTCAGATAACACTATAGATGATGACATCAGCAGTGTCTGATGAGGAGAAGATGGTAGTAGGAGTGTCTCACATGCTGTTTTAAAATGGTCTTTAGAATGTGAAATAACTGAACACACACAAGCTGACGTAATGAGACTAGAACTTCTACCTACTGATCTACAAAACATAGTACTTAACAGAAGTGCCATAGCACACATTCAGCTTTCATGCTGTCAGACAACACTGCATAGATGATGACATCAGCATTGTATGTTTGGGCGAAGATGTTGGAAGCCTGTATAAAATGGCTGTGTAGGCATGTATGACTGTAAAAAATTTTGCTCTCCATAGGACTGGATTGTGGACAGTATGATACACACTCCTGCTCTTAGGACTAGACACACAAGTTGACTGCAGGGAGATTAGAACCACTATTTAATTAGTTACACAAACTAAAGAACACAATACTTGACACAAGTGCCACGGCACATCTTCAGCTTTCAGAATGTCAAACATTTCATAGCTGATGACATCATCACTGTATGTTTGGGAAAAGATTTTTAGAGGCTGAAATGGCTGTATGGGTATGTATGACTATAAAAATGTTTGTTCTCCATGGACTGGATTACTGACAGTAGGATACAGACTCATACTCTTCTGATGCATGCATATGCATACACACACACCAGCTGATTGTTGTAAGATTAGAACCCCTACCTAACTAGCTACACGAGCGATAGAACACAGTACTTAATGCAAGTTCCATAGCACAAATATGCCTTTGAAACTGTTGTTGGATACTTTATAGCAGATGACATCATCACTGTATGTTTGGGAGAAGATGTTGGGAGGCCTGTATGAAATGACTGTGTAGGTATGTATGGCTGTAAACTGTTTTGTTCTCCATGACACTTGATTGCTGACAGTAATATTAAGATGCATGCTCTTCTGACTATGCACACACACACACACACACACTTACACATACAAACAGACAAGCGCATAATGTGGCTGCTGTGGTAAGTTAACTCCCACCTCACTATTTTGCTCACATCTGCAGATCACAGTAATTAATATTTATGTCATCCCTGAAGTATGCTTTTTTTTTGTCATAGTGGTCTCTATATATGATGACATCATCATTATATACTGTAGTTATCATATGCTGTTAAGAGAGTGGTGTGCAATGTGTGGACTTTGGGTTTTCTGTTTTGGTTCACATGTACAGATACACTTTAAAAGACAACTTCTCAAACTAGATGCAATCAGCTGTCTGGAATGCATGTTGCAGAACTGAGAGATATGTTCCTGTTTCTCAATATGTTGTGTTTATTTCACACTTACAGTCTCACACGCACACACACACACACACACACACACATACACACATTTTGTGACCAGCATGGATGCAAGCATGGATGTATATGTGTTCATATTTGTGATGAATTGATGTCCACATTAAGACATGTATGAGACAATCTGAATGTATATTGTCAGTATAAAGATTTAAATGATGTAACAATCTAGTTGTGCTATTTATTTTTGTAGTGTAGTTGACATTTGGGGACCATTATTTATTTTACATTTGTTGACTGGGAAAGTCTGACTAGAACATAGCCTATTTTCAGTGGAGGCCTGGGGAGAAACACTCCATATGCATGTCTTTGGATTGTGGGAGGAAACTGGAGTACTCGGAGAAATCCTACACAAACACAGGAAGAATATGCAAACTCCACACAGAAGGCACCCAAGCTGAGAATCGAACCCGAGAACCTCTTGCTGTGAGGCAACAACTTAACCGCTGCACCACTGTGCCACCCACTATTGCTTGCATATCCATTTTCAAGTGCATGGGTGCAAGGCACACACAAGTCTGAGTAAATATGTGTTTAGTCACTAACAAGCCCTTTCTCTCTAGTATCTTTACATGAATTTTAATGGGGTGAAGACTAACTGGGCATTAAACATAGTAATATATGCCAATCATCTCTTGTCATAGTGCACCACCAGGCAACTGGTATGTGTGATTGACGGCAAATTGCTTGTGCATGCAAGATTCATATTTAATGAATACAAGTTGAACTTGAGAATTAGTTATGCATATATGCTAGAGTAGAACTAGCTGACAGATATGGTGTTTCTACTGTAGTTTATATTCTAAATTTTGTATCATAACTTTTATAACATTAAGGACTGTTGCTATAGCCTCCCCCGGTTGCATGGAGTTAAGCAGCAAGCAAATGTAGATCTCTGCTTAAATAGGAAAACAATAATATTTCTGTCAGTTTTCTGTCCTTCACTCAAACACACTAAGTGGTGAGGCATGGCTGTCAGCACTTTGGACAGTACTGAGTGTACGAAATAGATCTGCTGCCTGGCTTTTCCTGTGGCAGCCAGTGTAAGAGCACTGAATTCTGAATACAGATGACACAAGGTTTGAATCCAGCTTAATCAAATTGCTTTACACATGTTGCCAGGATAGCATTACATAACCAAATGTGATAATTTCTACAATTGTGATAGGCAATGACTGTAGTGAAGTATTTTATAAAAATGAACATCAGTCAATTGATTTATGCCAACAGTACACATATGGATTTGCATTTTTATACATTCAGCAGTCTAAATAAATGTTAGAGTAAATATTTCATAGTACTGTCTTTAATCCAATGTAACTGTGTGTTCCTTTGGCAATGAGTTTAAGCATCATTGTATGGAGGTAACCACACTATGCCATAGGACATGAAGAGCCATTCACCATCACTCAGCACTGGTGCATGATCCATAATTCTGCATAAACGAACAGGACAAAAAAGTGAAGGGCTTTATTAGTGGCATTTCTGCCATATGTGAGTGGTGTGTGATTCTATTTTTTGACCAAATTAAAGGTGTGAAAATGGGGTCGATAGGAAAGTGGTGAAATGGGAGGCAAGCAGAGGGAAGAACAAAGGGGATGCAATATAGGAATCTACATGAGGGAATTAGGAAAAAAACATAGCTATCCACTTCTTCAACAGTGTAATGTGAACATGTATATAAAATTGGATGAATTTAGATTGTCACCACAACACAGAACCACAACACAGATTAGTGACAACAATGCAATCATGTTGTATAGCCAATTGGACCAAATCAAGTGTGTCAAGAAGACACATGTTCAAAGTGGAGAGATATGTATGGGATGAATTTTTTTATGGGACAGGCGCCTAGTTTTTTTTATTTTATTCCAATAAGAGAGGAATATTGGGTAAGGGACATAGTTATGTCTGTGTCAGGTAAGTAGGGTAGGTGAGGAGGTGGGTATGGACAAACAGGACAAACAAGACAGAGACAGGAATGGTGAGGGACACAAAAGTTTGGGGGGGGCAGCATGATTGGGGATAGAAAGAGGACATTGGAGGCCCATGCCCATCAACCATGGAGACAGTGAGAATCTACTCTTCACTCTCAAAACTGTCATCACTGTCCCCTTCCTTAGCTTGCTGTTGGAGTGTTTGACATTTTTGTTTTCTCAGTATCCCAATGACCATCTTCTCCATATCGCTGAGGCATGCACCAATGGTTTATTCTACAACCTTATGCACCATGTATGGCAGATACTGGTGGGTGGCAAAATCACCACCTCCACCAGTACTCCCAGAAGGTACCACTGCATTAGATTCCATAGTAATTGTACCTGATGTCGAAGGCCCAGATACTGCATGGGCCACAGAGGCAGTACTGCCAGGATGTAGCCCAGATGTACTGGATAATTGTGCAGCAGCCATTGAAGGGGTGGCAGGTTGAGCCACACTGGTTGGCCTACATCCCTGTGTTGGAAATCATTTTATCAGTTGTCAGAAGATTATGACATCAGAATGGTGTGATCACACATGTAAAAATAAAAAAGAGAGATAAGGGGTGGGGTAAGAGAAAAAAAAAAGAAAAAGATAAGTAGAACCATCATAGGTTCATAAATTAGTACTAGGCTAACTGCCTTTGTAGGCCATTTTAAGCCTAACCAATTACCCCATGTGAGAATTAAACTCTGCACCTTTAGTTTATAAGGCAGTTACCTTAACCATTATGCCAGTCTCACACCCCTATGTCATATATGTCATATATAATGCATTACGACAATACAAATATTTTTTACCTTTTCATTAACTATACTTTATAAAAATCCAAAGTAGAACTTAAAAATGTTCAAAATAATCCTTGCAATATGCATATATTAGACATCTGCTTTTAAAAATAATACAGATTAAGTTAACACCATGGCATTTATGCCAATTTTGTTGAAATTAATATTTAATATTTTTAATATTTTAGTATGCATTTGTTACTTGTGGGATTTAAGCCCACAATATCTGAATAGACTATTACAATTGATTCCTAAAATTACGTTGAGCTATAGAATGAAGCAGGCATGTTTGATTTTACAGTTAAGATAAGCATGCTTAATTTGCTAGTAATGTATTGAACAGCAATACTTTTAATAAAATAATTATTAATTTTTAATGAAATAATTATTCATTTGTGCTGCATACATACATACCCCTTGCTTTGCTCAGTCTTTCTAAGCATTCAGCATAGGCCTACCTGTTCGCTAAAATCTCCTGGGCAACTGTAAAATAAAGAGGACAGAAAAAGAGAAAAGGATTATGCATGCCAGACTCGACTATCTCCAGCTTTGTATATAATTTAAAGTATCTTTATCTGTATATTTACACAACTTTGGGATGTCAGCAGTCCTAAACTCATCTGTCCACTGGTGGAGTTGTTACTGCTTGCGCCTTTTCATGTCAGTGTAATGGTGCCTGCATTGCTCTCCAGTGAGTTGAATGCCAGTTGCACTGGACATAGACTTGGCCAGACTGTTCCAAACCTCAGGTTTATATTGAGACCAAGTATAGTCTCTTTGAATACATATTCATCCACGTAGGTATTTTCTTTCTCCTTGCCACAGAAGAAGCATTTGTCAGATGGGCTCATTAATTATATAGACACATTAAAGAGTGAGTGGTTAACCATGTATGTGTATGACCTGACAAAGACATAGTTTATATATTCATGTGTACATGACTGTCAATGAAGTATGAAGTCCATCCCAGGGCAGAAAAGAAACTTTTAATTACAGAATCATAATTGTCAGGATACCCTCAGTCACACATACAATTCATATGATATCCACTTCTATACATAGTTATTATGTAAAATTATCTTTATATTGTTAATTTTTATTCAAAATTAACTGGAACAACATTAATACAATTTGGAATGTGCTAGATTAGAACTCTGCTTCATCTGTATTGTGGCCATGAACTTTCATTCATTGCTACAGGAAAGGCTGGGCAACAGAGGCATTTTTTACACTCATTATTGTCCAGAGTGCTCATTGCTAATAAGGACGTGTTTGCCAGACATGCTCATTAGTTACACAGACACACTAAAGAATTGAATGGTTAACCATGTATGTGTGTGACATGAAAGTTCAAAAAATACATTTTTAATTCTAGAACCATGATGGCACTGATACCCATATTTAGACATATAATATATATATGATATGTGTATGCTCAAACTACCTGCTATACATGGTTATTTTTAGGTATAATTATTTTTATAATGTTAATTTTAATATAAATTACAGTAGACCAGCATTAATAAAATTTAAAGTTTGCTTGATTAGAACCCTGGATCACCTGCAATGTGGCCATTAACTTACACTTGTTGCCACAGACACAGATAGATAGCAGGCATATTTTTTACACTCATTACTGTATATGAGTGCTGACCTCCATGCAGTGTAGCTTAAAGTGTTTGCAAGATGGAAGACCACAAATTTAACAATGTATTTTCTTTAATTGACAACGTTTCCTTATTGGCTGCAGGTGTTGTGGAAATGCAGGTGTTGTGTGTGCATGCTGACCACCGTGCAACCCCACTTAGCATGTTTGCATGATGGAAGGCAAAAGATGTAACAATGCATCTTTTTTGAAACTGACAATGTCTCCTTATTATCTGCAGGTGTTGTGTGTGCATCTTGACTGCTGTGCAATGCCACTTAGTGTGTTTGTGCAATAAAAGGCAAAAGATGTGGCAATGCACCTTTTAGAAATTGACAATGTCTCCCTATTGTCTGCGACATTATGCCATATTTGCGCACAGGTGAGCAACACACAAACAAGACAGGCAAACCCCAACATGCATTATTATTGAAAAAACTAATTATTCATGTTTATCATTAATATAAAAATGTGGGACTTGAACCATGATCTACATATCCTATGTGTCTGACGACCTGTGAAATGTTTAATCTATAAAGTAAGTGTATAACTGCTTAATGTGCACGCTCAACTGTAATGTAAGTGTAATTTAAAACATCTAGTGCACTGTTACTACGCTGCTATCCTTCTGAAGAACTGTTAAACTCTAGTCCTGTGTACTTTTTAAAGTAAGTGTACAATTGCTGAAGCGCACGCTCAATTGAGGAGCGAGATGCCTCGTGGTGTAATGTAGTTAAGCCTTAGGGCTTGTTTGCTTATTTAAACAGCGCTATCACAATAGAGCCAACCAAACAACTGGGAAAGTTTAGCGAATGTATTTTAATTGTACTACGAGCTGTATGTAAAGAGCCTAAGTAGATTTATGCTTATTTTCACTTTCACAGTGAACTTTCACTTTAACGAGCGAGATGCCTCGTGGTGGGAATGTTTAGCGATTGTATTTTAATTGTACTACGAGCTGTATGTAAAGAGCCTAAGTAGATTTATGCTTATTTTCACTTTCACAGTGAACTTTCACTTTAGTGTAGTTAAACCTTAGGGCTTGTTTGCTTACTTAGACAGCGCTATCCCAATATTGCCAACCAAAACACTGGGAAAGCATTGCGAATGTATTTTAATTGTACTACAAGTGTATGTAAAGAGCCAAAGCAGGTGTAAGCTTATTTTCACTTTCACAGTGTACACCTTCAGATAGAAAGGCTGACTACTGAACCTAGCAAACTATACAAGGGATATACTGCTGTTTGTTGCTAAACCCTCTATCTCTCTCCTCTATTTTACCTATAGATAGCCCCCCTGCCAGACGGACAACGCGTATAACCCTGCCATTGTCGTTGACTCCTTGGACTCCCAGTGCGAATGCACACACCTACCTTCTCCAACCCCCAAAGAACCTGACCTAAAAATCTGCCAAAGAGACTAAGGGTAAAGAAAAATTACCTAATTTCAGCACTAGTATTTTGTTACATAGTTTCCTGTAGGATTAGGCAGCAACTGGATATTATCACCAGCCTAAAAGCCCTACTACTAAACCCAGGAAGGTCTACGGAAACTAACAGTGTAAAGATATTAAACAATTTAAACATACCAATATCAGTTACCTTTAGGACCCAGGAGCACCCTTGTGGTGTAGGCCCCGCTCTGCTTCGCCCTCGCTCCGCTCGGGCTCGCTCCGCGCCCCACCCTGCCCCCTATTTCCACCCGCCCCCACTACCTCTACATTTATTAGATCACTAAGCCCTTCCCCTTTTCACCAACCAATCACTACCTTCCTGTGCTCTGACTCATCTCCTCCTCTTTTCTAGCTTGTCTACACTGATTAGGCTACCCCCACCCACTCACCTCACTTTCTTTGTTAGTCTATTCTGACTAACTAATCTCCACCCACCTGCTAACCTCCCTTCCTACCCTTCCCACACCCTGGTTTCTCTTACGAAACCCCCTAGCTCACCTCACTCACTAACCTCTCCAAACCATGGACAAAAAGATTCTCTCTACCCTTCCCTCCATGCTATTACTCCTTACTGTTTCCTATCTCTTAACCAGATATGAAACCCTAACCCTAACAGGTGTCCATCTTCCTAAAGACCACACCTCCATTCATTCTCATAACCACTCCAAACCCATCCCTCCGTCTCACTACCTTGCTAAAAACCTGATTCCTAAAATAAATCACCCTACCCTTAGCCACCCAAAGGTGCCCTCAACAAAAGATACCCTAAAATTATTAGTCAAACTCCAAAAAATACTTGACTACTTAAAAAAATCTATCACAAGATGTGGTGATATCCACCCCAACCCAGGTCCCAACTCTGACTTAGACCCCAAAACACTGAAAGATACCAGAACCCTAGTGGGCTCCCTCCTCATCCTCCATCTCAACCTTAGAAGTATTAATAATAAGATTCACAGCTTACATGCCTTGCTTGCAACTCACTTCCCTGACATCATGTGTCTATCAGAAACATGGCTTAAACCATGCACTAAGGATGAAGAAATTATCCCACCTGGATATAGCATCCTTAGGAGTGATCGAAAAACCAGAAAAGGTGGGGGAATAGCTGTTATGTTCAAGAACTCCCTGAACATCACCATGAACCCACTCCAACCCCCAAAAGCCCACAACCTTGAACTAATGGCTCTAAAGATTCGCCTTAATAATAAAAAAAGCATTAATCTCATAGTGACTTATCTACCACCAGGCAAAAATATTGAAAACCTCGAACTAATCCTCAGTTGGCTTGCCACCAACTATCCCCAAGAAACGATAATACTAGGGGATGTTAATATAAACTGGGCCCTCTATTCTGAACTCCCAAATCCTCTCCCCATTAACTTACATGGCTTCTCGCAGAATATTCTAACTCCCACTAGAATGGGTAGTGCCCAACAAAAAGAGAGCATCCTTGACTGGATACTTACAAACAAGGCCCCAATGAATTATACTACAGGGACCCTTCCCAACGGCCTTAGTGACCACCTGATTACTTTTATTATTAAGCACAAGTGTCCTACTTCAAATCAATCACAATCCAGACTAGTCAGGAACAGTAAGAATTTCGTCCCGGACCAATTCATTGCAGATCTTAAGGCATGTAATTGGTCCATCCTAAAAACATTACCCTTAGATGACAGTGTGTTATATTTCAATAACACTTTCCTAAGAATACTTGACTCGCACGCTCCTAAGCTGCCTCACTAAAACTAAGGTTCGCATTGCACCTTGGCTAACAAAGGACACTAAAGCCAAAATTAAACATCGAGACAAGGCCTGGCATAAATGGAGAGCCTCTAAAACCCCACTAGATCGCATCAAGTTTCTCCAACTTAGAAATTCAACCAAATCAGCCGTATTGTCTGACAAAAAACACTATTACTGCCACCTCCAAAATAAACACCAGAATAATCCCAAGAAATTCTGGGCCGGTTTTAATCACCTCCTTCATCCAGGCAAACCCACCACCCCTACCCCTGAAAAATTAATTGGTATAGATCCTAGAGAAATAGCCAACACCTTTAATTCATTTTTCACAGAATCCATTCAGTCCCTGACCAACCAACTTACCACTTCCCCCTTGGATACACCCTCAACCAAAGTCCAAACTCAACCTGCCTTCAACCTGCAACCTGCACTACCTCCTATATTAGAACCCTCCTAAATAAACTCAAACCAACCACCTTAGCGGCTGACTTACTCCCAGCCACCTACCTACAAATTGCATCTGAGGCCATAGCCTACCCTGTTTCTATCTTGGTTAACCGGACCATATCAGAAGCTTCTATTCCCTCTATCTGGAAAATCTCCCACATCATCCCTCTCCATAAAGGTGGATCTTCCACAGACACATCAAACTACAGACCCATAGCTATACTATCTCCACTAGCAAAAATCATGGAACGCTGCATTCACAAGCAACTCATTACCCATCTTATTCGAAACAATCTCCTGTCTCACACCCAGCACGGCTTTCGCCCCCATCACAGCACAACTACTGCCCTCCTTTCCTTTATTGACTCCGTAAACCACAATCGTAACAATAGATTAATAACCTCGGCGCTCTTTCTTGATCTTTCCAAAGCCTTCGATATGGTTAATCACCAACAGCTGATCCACACACTGGAGGCATACTACCTTAGCAAGAATACCATAGACTGGTTTAATGACTACCTTTCTCATAGAAATCAGGCTGTGCTATGGGATAATAGCTTATCCGACCTACTCCCCACAAATATTGGTGTTCCCCAAGGATCTATCCTTGGTCCTCTACTATTCTCTTTATTTATTAACGATCTGCACACTATTATTCCCAGAGCCTCCTGCATACAATATGCAGACGACTCCACCCTGATCTGCTCCGACAACTCCCTCGACAAACTCCAAATCGCCACCCAAAACTGTTTTTCCCTAGTTGAAAAATGGTTCTTGGAACTAAAACTCTTGCTTAACCCATCCAAAACCAAATTACTTCTGTTTTTCCCCACCACTCCCACCCCTCAAGGAAATCATTCTCCTTCCTCCAATCACCCCGACTTTCATGTAATATCCAATAATGGGACCAAAATTGACCCTGTCTCTCACACCAAACTGCTTGGTGTGACCTTAGACCACAAGCTTAAATTTGACACTCACATTAATCTGACCATTAAGTCGGTAAACAAGAAACTCGGGTCCATGTATAGAATTAAGAACTTCCTAACCCCACATACTAAATTAACCATTGCTAGGACTCACCTCCTTTCCACACTCCTCTATGCCTCACCGATATTCTCCTTCCTTAATAAAACAGAACTAAACAAACTATCTACAACCTACAACCACATAGCTAGATTTATAACAGGAATGCCCTATCGTACACACCACTGTAACAATCTTAGAAAACTACACTGGTTAGAACTACCTAACACTCTCAAACTTAATCAACTTACTGAGGCATTCAAAACTATACACCATCCTGACAAAACCCCCGCAATGACCAAAATATTCATTCCATACTCTAACCTTAATTCCTTAGATCCTCCAAATACCTTCAAATCCAAACCATTAAAGCTAATAATTCAGGAGGTGAAGCACTCTATGCGAACTCCATTGGAAAATCCTGGAATGCCCTCCCAAACAACCTAAGACATGAAACTTCACTCAACCAATTCAAAAAACAACTCAAAGATCTACTAAAATCTAATTGGTTATGCCCATGTTCTAATCCTGATTAGCAGCAAACAGCCAGCTACTATCTATCCAACCCATAATTCAAGGGACTTCATCTGTAGTTAGAGTACTCCAACTACCTAAGAATGCTTCAACTATTTAAACTATCTGTATAACCTTTTTATTGTTCATGTTACCTTGAAAGTATTACCTTGTATTCTTATCTCCTGTGTGTTGTTTTTTGTCATAACTACCCTCTATGGAGCTTTTCTCCCCGGGCCTCCACTGAAAATGGACATGTATCCAGTTGGACTAGCCCGGTCAACAAATGTAAAATAAAATAAATAAATAAATAAATGTGCTGTGTGCTTCATTGTTATTACCAGATATGCTACACACACAGTTGATTCACATCTCTAATTTATGCTGTGCTTATCATAGAAACAACTTCCATTAATTTTAAAATAATTATACATTTCATCTTATTTGTGCTAAGCCGAGCAGTGCCCAAATATTAATTAAAAAAATTAAAATTAAATTAAATTAAATAAAAAATTTTAATTAAAATAATACAAAATAAATTTTAATCTGTTACAAATTTTTACACAACTCTGGATTTGAACTATCATACTAATGAACCTACAAAATATACTAGGAGTGCCTTATCACTCTTTGCCGTAGAAGCAAATTTGCAGCAGGAAAGCAAATCATGTCCATACAAGCAATTCCCATTTCCAGTAACAAGACATACACTTGTACACTCTCATTTATTTGTACGTGTGTCTTACATATTTAGTGCAATGAGTGGTCACATGACCATTTATGACTGATTGTACCAATGCAGCTGTCTTCTGTTTGTATTGTGTTCATTCTACTCTTATCTGTGCTATACTCTCATACATGCAGTCTATAGTGCATTTTGTAAAATGCATGAAAGTGAAAAACATTTTTCTGCAAAGGCAGGAAAGTTTAGCTATTAGTGTAGTGACAAAATAATAAATGTGTGCTGTTTAGTTCCATTTTAAAGGATTGTTAAAGTTACTTCTAAACTTTGTAAGTGTATCCTGGCTGACATGCGCAGTGCAGGTAAGGTAGTCTGAATTGCTTTTGCGTCTTCCTTGTCCCTCCTACTAATCATTCACAGTTGCAATCTAGTAGCATCTAACAGTGAGGTAGTGCCTACACCAGGTTTATGCCTGCTACATGAAGTCAAACATTTGGTATTCAGTAATTCTAATGAGTTCACACCTCATTTGCATATTAACCATGCCCAGAGGCCTGAATCTAGACTTTACAAAATAAATGTGCAGTTAGGAAACTTGAAGGTCAGGAGACTTGTGTATTTGGAGAAAACAGAAGAGAGCTATTCCTTTTATCTGCAGAGAAGGCTTCTAATTTTGCTAAGCTATGATTGTATTTTTCACGTACATTCTGGATTTTGTAAAATGTTACAAATCAAATTATATATATGCAGTAGAAAATGGAACTTCTATCTGTATGCACTTCTTATAGTTCACTGTTAGCATAGGCATTTTTGGCAGTCATTTACATTTCTCAGATAGACAAGTTATTAACTTTCATCACAAGTGTTAATGTCAAAATTGTTATTTCACAATCTTCTATGTTATTTCAGGGAATTGTACTAGTACAGGTGTTATGCTTCTTAGATAGCACAGAGACACCTCCAGAGGGGAGTGGTGAGCAGTGAGAGGTGATTGGCAATCATATAAAATTGAATTTTCTGTTGTAAATGTGTATACATTGAGAGAATTGTGTTTACAATATATATAACAATTGAATTATGTGGTATTCCTTGGCTTGTACAAACTTTCATTTGCTTGTTGTTTTGGGGGTGGGGCCCTGGGGGAGCCACCTATCATTTGTGTGCTGCCTCAACAAAAGTATGATTCAAGAGGTTTTCTCTTGAAAATGTGTATTCATCCTGTTATTTTATTCCTTGGTTTGGACCAACTCATGGTACAACTGCATAACCTTCAATTTTAATAACTGTTTTTCACCTAAAATACCTTCTCTTGCTTACTTTGAACAAGCTTAAACTGTTCTTTTAGCTGTTTGTTGCATTATATATTATCTGCACTTAAAGTTACATTTGGTCGAAAATTGGTCGAAAGTTTGTTTGTTTGTTTGTTAAATTTAACTGTTGAGGCTGCCCACTAAAGTGTGCTAGCCTGTGTAACTGATTTATTACTGTTTCCTGCATTTCTGTGTGCTTTCTATCTCAAAAAAAAAAAAAAAAAAAAAAAAATCCTTGTTTTCCCGCCTCTCCTCGACTAGTTTAGACCAGTATACAGGTATTGCTGTATTCTGGGCTGTGGTGTAGTTCATGTGTTGTCCATTGCCTTACTTGGATAGAAGGAAGTTTCTTTGCTCACCAGTGGGAGTGGGGAGCCTTGAGCAGCCTATCTGTCCCTGAAGGAGTGACCTCAGCACAAGAGCTTGTAGTAATTGGTTGTTTTGGACCATTTCTAGCTCTTTTGAAGTTCCCTGTTTAAAATCTGCCTCTGAGCATTTTTTTCTGGCTATACTACTCAGAAACAGCTCCTCATGGTCCTGCAGAGTGGTCATAGCAGCAGAGAACTGAGAAAAGCGACTACTTTCCTGCTTTAAGTATTTTTTGCTGTTTTTTACCTAAAATACCTTCTCTTGCTTACTTTGAACAAGCCTAAACTGTTTTTTTAGCTGTTTGTTGCATTATATATTATCTGCACCTAAAGTTACATTTGGTCGAAAATTGGTCGAAAGTTTGTTTGTTTGTTTGTTTGTTAAATTTAACTGTTGAGGCTGCCCACTAAAGTGTGCTAGCCTGTGTAACTGATTTATTACTGTTTCCTGCATTTCTGTGTGATTTCTATCTCAAAAACAAACAAAAAAAAATCCTTGTTTTCCTGCCTCTCCTCGACTAGTTTAGACCAGTATACAGGCTTTGCTGTATTCTGGGCTGTGGTGTAGTTCCTGTGTTGTCCATTGCCTTACTTGGATAGAAGGAAGTTTCTTTTCTCACCAGTGGGAGTGGGAGTCTTGAGCAGCCTATCTGTCCCTGAAGGAGTGACCTCAGCACAAGAGCTTGTAGTAATTGGTTGTTTTAAACCATTTCTAGCTCTTTTGAAGTTCCCTGTTTAAAATACGTGTTTGTGTGGCTTTGCGCGATTGTGCGCATAGCGCAGCACCGGTTAAACAAGGTAAAACTTTTTCTGGCTCCGCCAAGTCTGCTCTTCAAATTTTCCCTTAAGAAAGCTCTACTCTTATAATAATCAGTCTTCTCACTTTATTATAAGCCTACCACTTGTTCTCAAAACCTCTCTTCTAAGTAAGCACTCTCAAACTAAAGTAAGCACTACATCCACCTACCACCCCTGTGAGTACCCACTTCCCTTAAAGGCACAGCACTCCCTTATAATATTCTAGCATGTTGAGTGGTAGATTACTAGCATCCTCTCCAGTTCAGCTGGTTAATCTGGGAATCTTGAGACAATGCTACAATTGTCTCATGTACACAGACAACCCTCTCCTCCTCCCAACAAACACAAATACATGTGAGAGATGCAACTATATAGCCAAACTGGAGGCTGAACTCTCTCAACTCAGGACTGGTAAGACCAGACAAGAGGAGAAGGTAACCACACACACAGCAAACCCAGTCCCACATAGACCTACCACAACTGCAAACCAAACACATAATAACACAAAGACATACTCAGAGGCTCTAACAAAAAACTTACCAAAACAACAAAGGCTCCCAAAGCAGACACCCAAAAATCCACCACCTCAAAACATAACACATGCAACACATACTTCAATAAATTAGTGTGTCAAACAATCACAGCCTTTAAGGCCAAACACCATGCCCGATACACTAGTAATAGGTGACTCTATAGTCAGACACACTGACATTCCGCTTACTAGGCTGAACAAGGAGAGGGTAACGGTGAGCTGCCTATCGGGAGCTAGGATCCACCACATAACACACGCACTCAGGTCACTCCAAAGCAAGTACAAATATGACTCCGTCATTGTCCATGCCGGCATGAATGACCTGAGATGTACCTCCCTGGACTACATGAAAAGAGACATAGAGGAGCTCTCTGATTATGTAGCCCAGGCTGGTATGACCCTGACCCTGAGCAGCATCTTGCCCTCACCAAGAATGATGCCACAATACAAAGACAAGATGATCAGCTATAATAAATGGCTCAATTACTGGTGTCATTCTAGGGGGATCCAATGTCTGTCTGCTTGGGATGACATGCTGGACAAGCCACGCTGCTTCGCAAGGGACAGCTTGCATCTGTCACCACTGGGCTTCCAGATATTGGCTAAGGCTCTTGCCACCCCCATAGTGCCTTTTTTAGGCAAGGCTCAAAAGACAAACCCACCTCCTTAGAAAACAAAAATGGAAAAATATTAAGAGTAATGCTGCTCAATGCCAGAAGTCTAAATCTCAAGATGCAGGCTCTCAAAGCACGCCTCAGTATGGAGAACATTGATGTCTGTGCAGTAACTGAAACCTGGTTCAAGGCTCCTGAGAGCACCCCAGCACTACCAGGCTATACCTCGTATCATGCTTTTCGGCCCCAAAACTTGGGCCAAACCAAAAGGGGAGGGGGAGTGTCCATATTCATCAAGGACATCCACACCTCCAGGTTAGTGGCAACACATGAAGCATCAGAGACTATCCAGGTGCAACTAACCATAGGCAAAACTGCTATACAACTGGTAGCATGTTACAGACCACCCTCCCAATCTCAGGAACCCCATTCAGCCTTCCTGAAGACATTGGAGGATATGAATGTCTCACCAAACACCATCATATTGGGAGACATCAACTACCCTAACATAGACTGGGTGCATTATTCTAGCCCTAACACCCTAGCCCAAAGGTTCCTGGAATTCATAAATTCAAATGCAATGGAACAGCTAGTCACCTCTCCCACAAGGGCAGATAATATACTAGACCTGATCATCACAAACATGGGGACAAAGTGCTCCACACCAGAAGTATACCCCTCACTAGTGAGATCTGACCACAAACTAATCACCCTGAATATACATATCCCACCTCCACCCCCAACACAAAAGACTACAGTGAAAAACTTCTCAAAAGCCGACTTTACACTTCTTAAGACTGAGATGGTATCCTTTAAGCCCACTGGGCCAGTGGAAACCACATCCCACAATGCTGAATCCTTCACAAATGCTTTCTACGGACATCTCCAAGAATGCATGGATCATGCAATCCCAAATAAAACCAAGACCCTCTCCACCAAGGGCAGGCGTCCTGTCTAGTGGACCCCAGCCATAAACAAATTGTATAACAAAAGAAGGAAGCTACTGCACGACAGAGCAAAATCCCATAAAGAGAAGGCATCTCTGATCAGCACTAGTAGAAAGCTACGTTCTCTCATAAAAACATCCAAGGCCAACTTTGAGAGAAAAATCTCTAGGGACACTAAAGATAACCACAAGGCCTTCTTCTGCTATGTTAAAAACCTGGGAGGAAACCCACAGATATGCTCAGAGTTAGTTCACAATGACAAAAAATACACTGAACCCACAGATATTGCCAACATTCTGGCAGACAGGTTCAGTGCAAATTTCTCCCCTCCCTCACCCCCAAAAGAAGAGAAATACTTATCCCAGCTGAATGTAATCTCCCTGTCATCTCAGATGTCCAGGTGAGAACCGCCCTCAGCAAAGCTAAAAACACAGCATCAATGGGACCTGACGGTATCCCGGGTTGCTACGTGAACTCCAAGAGGAGCTAAACCCGCACATAAAAATGCTATTTAACCTTAGCCTTACTACAGGATATGTACCTGAACACTGGCGTACAGCAACAGTGGTCCCACTCCACAAAGGAGGCACCTCTACAGACCCTGGTAACTACCGCCCCATAAGCTTAACCAGCCTGGTCTGCAAAGCTATGGAAAGAATCATTATGGAACTCATAAACAGAGACATTGGGGACCTACAGACACTTGATCCCACCCAGTTCGGCTTTGTAAAGGGCAGATCCTGCCTTTTGAACCTGGTTGACTTTTTTGAAACAGTCACTAGAGCCATTGACGAGGGCAAAGCAGTCCATACAGCCTACCTGGACTTGGCTAAAGCTTTTGACACAATACCCCACTCAGGCATCATAGACACGCTCAATAGCTTAAATGTAAATCCATATGTCACAAGATGGGTTGCAAACTGGCTAAAGGATAGAACCCATAACTTCAAAATCGCTGGAGCCATGTCAGACTCAAAGCCAGTCACAAGTGGTGTCCCACAGGGCTCTGTCCTGGGAACTCTCTTGTTTGGCATTTATTTCTCAGATGTGAAAGCAAACATGGGAGGGTTGTGGCTGACAAAGTTCGCAGATGACTGCAAACTAGGCGCCATAGTCGATACACCAGCTGACACATACATCCTACAGAAAGGCCTCACTGAAATGGACAACTGGTGCCAGAGTCATGGCCTTAAACTAAATGCCAAAAAATGTATAGTCATCCCCTTTGGGAAAAACAAAGTACCCACAAATTATCACATAGACAGTAACCCATTGAGTACGGAAAAAGTAATCAGAGACCTGGGGACCCAAGTCGATAGTGACTTCTCATTTGACACCCACCTTGGCAAAGTGGTTAGAAAGACTTTCTACCTTGCCCACCTTATCATGAAGGGATTCACATCCAGATCAAAGGAGGTCATTGTACCCCTATACTCATCCCTTATCAGGCCCATGATTGAGTACAAAGCCCCATTTGGTATGTACCTCACCCGGCACTTGCAAAAGCTGGAGAGACCCCAAAAGTACCTCACCAAGAGGATCAAGGGTCTCCAACATATGTCATATGCTGCCAGACTAAAGCAACTCCAGCTCTATTCAGTAGCATACCGCCTACTCAGAGGTGATCTGTGCCTGACGTACAAGGCCATGTCCAATCAGGAATTGATGGACATGCTCCACCTCAAAAAATCCAAATCCATCAGAACCACAAGAGCTAAAGATTTAAACCTCAGCACAAATATGAATAGGACATGCTGGAGGGACAGATTCATAACCCAGAGGCTTCCCATACTCTGGAACAGAATCCCAGTTCATGTTAGGCAAAGCCCCTCACTGACTCTCTTCAAGATAAATCTTGACGAGTGGATGGGAGATCGTAGGTTTACCCCGGGGGTCATCTCTGTGTCACTACTAGACAGAGTCACAGTAAACTAATTCTATTATGTAAGGGGGTCTTCACTGTGTCACTACTAGACAGAGGCACAGTATTCTAAATATATTCTGTACACTTTTGTACCATTACATGGGGTGGTGAAAGCCACATCACTATGGCTAGGCTTATAAATGCCCCAGGGCAGATAGCCTAGTACTAAACTATGAAACTATGAAACTATGAAATGTGTGCCTAGTGCTTAATGTTAAATATATGTGTATACAAGCAAGAATTTACTAATATGATATTTATATGCTGTACCCTCTCTGTTTTATGTCACATAGGATTATGGTACCCAAGCATACAAATCCACAAAAACTTCCTTTCACTGACTCTGAAAAAGATGTAATAGTGCAGGTGTTCAGGTGTCATGGTGCCTTTCTGCTTGAGAAAGGACGCGGGGGTATGGCTACCGGAATGTAGATTTGGAACCAGTTAGTGAATGACATCAGTGCAGTAGGTGGTTGTACCAGGACTTATGATCAGGTGAGTCATAGGACCACTGTTATGCTTTCATCAGCCTGGAGAAGAAAGCAGCTGGAGTTGACCATGAACAGCTGGACAGGGGGCTGCAACTGACCCATCACTGACACCAAATAAAGAGTTTCTGCTTACTGTCAGAGATCCAGAGAGCTCAAAGGAAACTACATACCAACATGTGATTGATGTTGGTGCTGATGTGTCTGGGAGGACAAATATGTGCCAGGAAGACCTTCCAGGTAAGCTTACATATGGCAAGTTTTAGATTTCCTCGTATAGTAAAATATATAAAAATTTAAGTAATACTTCCTGTGGATTTTTTTATGAACCTATTGATAAATAGACTTAATGACTTACTTGTTCATTACATGTGGTCTGTGGGTGGACGTGTCAACCAAGTTTCAGTTAAAACTATTTTTAATGAACATATAGACAAAATTGGGTATTCACTGTACCCCTTTGTTATTTCAATTGTGATGTTTATTTTGCGTCCTTACTTTGCTTCATTTCTTCCAGTACCATCCTCCTGACCAAATGTAGAGTCATCTGCACATGGTAAGCCAAGAATTTTTCTTTGATTATTGATGACCATTTGTCAGATATATGCATTTATCTGTATGTATGAAGTAGATGTAATGAGTGTGTGTATTGCTGTAACATCTGTGACAGTGATTGCAATGTTAGATTGTTGTCATATAAATTGTTTTAAATATTGTAGTGTAGTATTAATTCTGTGTTTGTTGCTTATTATCACAGGTAATCCTGAAAGTGGAAGTGTAGGACTCTTACCGCCTGATGACAGAGTATCAATAGACTCTGATGATAATGGTGGCCAAACAGAGGCACAGTCGGGGTGGAGAGAATGAATCTGACACTAAGGTTGACATTCAGCCTTCACCTCTGTTTCCCTCAGACACAGTCAGTAGGCCTATGCATATCTATTCTACTGAACACTCAGATATTGGACAGGTGAAGGGTGACACACTTGATCAGGGTAGTGTGGTTACTGTGGCTTCAGTGCCAGCTGACTCTGGCCATAGCCAAAGTGTGGACGAGGTGTCATCCAGGAGAGTTGTTAGGGGTGCCTGCTTCCCACCCTCCACCAGAGCCTGGTGTGTCATTATGGACCATTCGACATATGTTTAGCACCATTATGGAGGTGTAGGTATGTTCCACTAGGGCCTCCAAGGACATGTTTAGGGTTGTAGATGTGGCAAAGACTGACTTGCTTGACTGCCTCCGCCATGTGGTCAATTTAATGAGTGGGTGAATGGCACGATGGATCAGGCATTGTGTCTGATGGAACCTCTGCTGGGAGGGAGACAGCATCCACATGGCCATAGGTCATTGGTATCATTTGATGTTAGCCAATATGGCTGTGCTCGATCACACTACCATAGTGGCACTTCTTCCACTCCTCCATCAGTGGTTGAGGTGTCCACATCCAGATGTGGTAGGCTATGGGTTATGGTCCTGGGTGCACTCCTAAGGAGTTCACATCCAGCACACATTAGTCACATTCAGGTAGCAGCAGTATATCTGACCATGGGCATGGACATGCCAGTGCAACTCCTGGAAGAGACAGTTCTCGAGGGTGGAGGGTGATGATGTTGAACTGTTTCCTCTACCATGTATGGCTCACACCTGTCTGATGTGCTAAGACATAGAGCTAGCACAGAGCTTGGTTGTGTTCTTGCACACACTCACATACATATTTCATCTCAAGTGCCCATACAGACACACACACTTAACAGGTACATGGGTCATTCGTGAGGCTTGCAGCTCATTCTGTCTCAGTGGCCATTTGATAATTTATCTACATTTCTGCCTGCCTGTCTTTCTTATTCACATACACTCAATTATCTTTTGTGCCAGCCTTGGCCACCTGCCTTCCACAAAACACCCTGTGGAAATGATAATAACTGTACCATCTCCTTGATTCTTTGTTTTGGATTCAGGGATACATAAGTCTTTTGTCTGATGCATAGGGTGCATAGCTGACTGAGTGCTTAGTATTTATGTGTCTGTGATGCTCTTTTGAAAATGGTACTGCTTTCTTACAGGTTTTTGCATTGTGTGTATATTTGATGCATATGGCCTATTAGCTGATAAAGGGCACACAGCTAGTGACATAAGTCGGTCCTGTCACATATTGACATAATTGCTATAAAGCTCACACTCCCTTTACTTAGGTACATTAGCCAGTAACAATATATAAGGATCTGCTATTCATTTGTGTTCTTAGCCATTTATGTTTCTATTCCAGGTTCAGCACTTAACCTTGACAGACCATCAGTTGCAAGTGTTTTAATGTGGGGCTGACTCTGTTTGATGCTATCAGTATACAGCCATTACATGGGTAAATAAAGGTTGTGAGTGTTGCCTAGCCTCAATTTTACTGTATGTATATGCATAAGATGACAACTGTACCCCCTTAGGTGGTCAGCATGTGGTTATCCATTGCCTCTTGCCTAGGGCAAGGGCATATTGTGCACACTTATGTATACTGACACCCACAGTGACTTTTGGGTCTCCCTCTGACTCCTCACATGCATGTGGCTGTGTTGGCCTTGCCAGTGGTGATGGGATGTGTGCCCCTTCCCCTTATTGATCCTGCTGAAGCTGTTTTCTAAGGATAATATTGTGAAGTATAGATCAGACAGTGAAAAGTTCAGCAGAAGTACAGGAATTGTACTGTAGGGCTCCTCCTGATGAATCTATGTACAGGAACCTTGACTTCAGCAAGCAAGCACATGCTCTATGACATTTGTTGTTTGAGCATGTGCCTCATTATAGTGTTCTTCAGTGGGTGTGTGCGCCTTTCTGATAGGTGTCAGCAGCCATGGTTCAAGTGCATACACTGAATCACCCAGTAAATGACCTTGTGGGATATCTCCTCTAGAAAACTTCTGATAGAGTTTATAGTTGTGCCAGATATGGGAGGTCTGGTAACTGCCAAGGTTGCCAGCACACACATTCAGGATGATTCTCTTAGTGTTACACAGTACCTGGCAGTTAATAGAGTAGTAGCCCTTTCTCTTTATGTACATCCTTCCCTGTTCCCCAGGTGGTGCTTTGATCCCCTTCTGTATGCTGTCTATGGCACCCAGGACTTCAGGGAAGTGTACTACAGGGTAGAATTCCTGCATAATTGTAGCTCTGGTGAATGGGGAAAATGTATGTAGTTACTGGTATGTTGTAGCATAGCATTCAGGAATTGATGGAGGATCCCGGATGCTGATGCCAGTGATATCCCCAGCATATCCCCTGTCGGTCGCTGGAAGGTTCCTTTAGCTAATATTCTAAGTACTACACATACCTTAGTTTCCACAGGCATTGGTTCCCCATGGTTTTTCCTTGCTCTTAGTTGAGGACAACAGAGGTTGCAGAGTTCCTGCAGTGTGTCTCTATCCATTCTGTACTTCTCTACAATTTCTACCCCATGCAGACCATGAAAAGTTGAATGGCGTCTAAACACCCTTCTCCTTCTTGGCTGAGGTCTGTTAGCAGCAGCAACAGCAGCAGCATAGACTTGGGCATGTTGCACATACACAGGCAGAAGAGCAACAGCAGCCCCTAGCATTCTATCCATGTAGAGTAGTTTCCATGGCTGTATTCCAATAGGTTTTGGAATTAGAGTCCAAAACCTGCAATGAGTGTACACGATTGCTTTATAACTTGTTAAATAGCTTCTTCATCTTGGATTGGTTGATTAGGATACAATTTAGCTGCTTGCACTGTAATTAGCATGCCATAATGTTGGCTTTATTGAATCCAGCCAATTGTTTCAGTTTCACAGCTCCTACATATGAAATAAATTATAAATGTACACTTTAAACTGTCAGTCATGTTGATGGATTTCAGTGTAGCTACTAAATTTTGCTTACATCATGTTTGGAGCACAACATACTCCAAGTGGGAAAGAAACCTGTATCATTAGGTAATTAAGATTACAGTTTATATAATGATGTACTTACATGCATGTGTGAAAACAGACCAGACATGTGCACATATACATAAGCAAAGAAACACATGCATACACACACACATGCATTTGAGTGCATACACACACACACACACACACACACACACACACACATAGAGAGAGAGAGAGAGAGAGAGAGAGAGTTGTAACTGTGCTGACATATAGGCACATATCTAATCAACAAAGTCCAGTTACAAGTTATAGTGAACATATTAACATATTAACAAAACAGTTTTCTTTTTGGAGTGTTTGGCAGACTCATATAGAATTAGGGTGCCTATTTGTAACCAATGATCAAGATTCCCTGCTGCCCACAACACCAATTTCTGTCAGGAAAATTAGGGATTGTAGTTTTTCTTCTTCTTATTTCATGGAATGAGTATGAGAGTGTAGTCCATAGCCAATTTACCCCTTATCAGAGGCTGCGAAATAATCTAAACTACGGACCTTTATCTTCTCAGGTGTAATTAGATGTCTTATGTGGAAAATTCAAAGTCACTGACAGGAGTTCATGTTCTTGTTGTTGTCATATTCTGCAAAATCTACCTGGAGAGAGGAGAACAGCATAATGACAATGTACACAGAAGGCCTGAGGTTTAAGTGGGTTCCTTCAAACTCTTACTCCTCACCACACAGTTACTTCTGTGATGTGGGACAAAAGGCTAATCATATTTGGAAAGATACTTAGAAAGAGAGTCCATATGAGGTACAGTGGAGTGAAAGGTCAAGTAAGGGGATTTAGTAGTTAAAGGGATCTTAGTAGCTAGTAGGTGAGATAGTAAAATCTGAACTACATTTGAGTAGGAGTTTTAAGCCTCTAGCATCACATTTTTAAGCATTGTAAGGTGTCTGAAAACTCATTTTAGTTATTTGAAGAAAACATTTTAAAGGATCTTTCTGAACAGAAAAGAAAGAGGATGGAGGAGGGAGCACAGGCAGCATTTTATATTAACTAGACGCTCCTTCAATCTCCCAGATAACCTTTTACAGGGAGGAATGTGGACCCATGGATTGAAGTACAGGAATAGTTGGTGGAGAAGGAGGATATAAAGGCAAACAAGAGGACAGTAAAGAGGTCGAAAAAGGATTAATGAGACGATGGAATGGAGGCGAGATGGAATATTCAGGAACATTAAAAGGTTTACTAGATTTACCATTTCCTTCTGCCATCAAACAATGTAATATAATGTAAAGGCCAGGGAATGGGGGAAATGGAAAGATCTGCAATCATACCTCTCAACTGCACAGATTTTTGCCTAATATTTTCAGTCTGTTCCTCATAAAATTTGTGTTTTTTTGACACATCACTGGGATAATCTAAGGATTAAATTAATTAAATAATGACGTATTTGAGTTTCAGACTTCATATCCTTTAGAAAATGCATGTTAACACAAATCTTGTTATTCTAGCAACTTAATATTTAAAATGTTTACCTACTTTTGGGCCTTTGTTCTCATTATATCGGGCTTTGTCCAGACTTCTTCATGCCCAAAGTATGTGTGTTAGCTGATATGATTTTGGTTGCATTATGATTACATGAATAAACATTTCTATTCAAATATTATATATTAAAACTCATAAGCTGCTATGCAAAACAGCACTTAACAATGTAAATGCATCTGAAATGAACAAAGTGAAATTTTTGCTATAGATTCTCAGTGTTCAATCTGTGCTGATGATTTTCTCTTTTAAATAGCATTTGCACTCTGCTATCAAAACCATACCTCCCACATACACACGTACACAGACAAAATCACACAGACCTGCAGAAAAAAAAATGCAATTTAGCTTGGGTGAGTAGCTGAACATTTAAATGCAGAAATCAGATGTGAAACATTGCACTAGTTAGACTGAATTTGTATAAATCATATGAAAAGAAACATTCTATGTTGTTGATTCATTGAATAATGCTTGCTCCTTTAACACTGGGTTGGGATCTGCATTACCAGTGGCCTGAGTTCATCTAGCATCATGGATGCCAGAATGCTGGCCTGAATGTGGGAGGAGTGAAAGTAATTTTTACCTGCTTACCTTTCCCAATGGAAAGTGGGAGACCAAGTAGTATTCTCATGTACGTTTATTTCATGGAAAGCATAAACAATGAAGAAATATTTAAAAATCTACAATGAATGCTGAGATCATGTGAAAATGAGGGTGTTAGACAAGCAATAAACCATAAAGACTCATTACAGAGTAACCTTCAGGATTACTTGCAAAGACAAAAATGCTAAGTAAAATAAAAAAGCTGCAAAGTGTTCTCTTGGCTAGAAAAGAGGAGTGTCAGAAACACAACACACACAATCACACATACACACACACATAATAATAATAATTACAGAGTCACTTAATCTAAATAGTATAAAGATAATTATACATATACTGCAGTAGATTATAGATAAAAATATCATTTGATGGTCAATTTTCAAACTGTTCATAGGTTTGTAGTTTTAGACATATTTACTATGCATGCAGTCTGGACATCCATTGGAAAGGCTAACCAAAATAAGCTCAATATACTTGCAAATTAATTAACTGCCCCAGTGAAGAAGAGCCATCTTACATACATATGGTGAATTTACAAATATCCATCCTGGTACTGATACTGGAGTTGAAGGTGGCTAAGGTGTTGCTTTATTTGCCATCCAGAGGAAGCCTGTTCAAGAGGAATGGGGACACTAGGATAGGTGTCCATTGTGCCTGTAGGTCTTGTGCATATGCCGATGAAGGTTAAGGTCCTTGGTACAGGTGTTTATAATGATATTAGTCTAGTGAAGGTGAAGGAGATTGTTAAACGCAGGGACATTGAAGGCACAGAAGACAAAAATGATCACCTAACAGTCTTTATGACATACAGTATAGTGAGAGGTATTTACTCTAGCAGGGTACTTTAAGGAGCTTAGTCTAGTAATTATCTTAGTGGGAAATATGTGGTTGTTTCAAGTTGAGCATGGTTTTTGGTTAGGTACTTGCTATTGTTTTTGATAATAGGTCTAATGAAGGATGTACAGAAAGGGGCTATGACATTCTTGGTTCTAGAAGAAGTGAATTTGGTAATTAATTTTGCCATGCAGAATGATTTCCTAGTGATAATTGAAACATGGAGGTCAAGGGACAGCTCATTGTGTAGGAAAGTACCCAGATCTGTAATTTATTTTATTTTATTTTATTTTACATTTGTTAACCAGGGGTGTCTGACTGAGCTGAAAAGGTCCTTTTTCAGCAGAGGCCCGGGGAGAAAAGCTCCACATACAAATTACAACAGACATGATTTTACAGTGGTATGCAGCACATCAACAGTTACAGTGGAGAGAACAAACAAAAAATATTTAAAAATAAAGGTACTTAATAGATTTGTGGTGTACAACTGACATTTGGAACATAGGTAGAATACATACATAGTACGCAGGTACAGTACATACATTGTAGATTAGCCAGTGTTTGTGAGAATAGTTTTCAATCTTAATCAAGTACTCTAGGTTTAGTATGTGTACCTTATCCGCTTTCACTAGCTTGGGGAGCAATCATGGCACTGCCAACTTTGCTTGAGATGTTGCCTGATGAGGTCTTTAAATGAGGCTTTGTATGATGTGTTTTGAATGCTAGTGGGGACAGAGTTCCATTTTTTAGCCACTGAACTACTATATAGTGTGTCTCCACAGATATTATACTGTTGGTGACTTCTAGTAGTAGCTTGCTTGATGATCTAAGAGGCCTTTTGGCTGAGTGATGTTGTACTTGTTTTTTTTTGAGGGCAGGACACTTATTGGGGAGGTAATAGATAGAATGACAGAGGCAAAGGTGATTTTAGGTTAGGAGGTTGGGCAGTTCAAGCCAGTGGAGCTGTCTCAAAGCAGTACAGTGATGAGTTCTATATGAACAATTTGCAGCAAAGTGGGCAATTCTGTTATAGCAGGCTTCCATTTTGCTTAGTTCAGTTTTGTTGAGATTAGTCAGAATGGGAGATGCATAGAGTAGGGTGAATAGAAGTTGGGAGAGAGCAATGGCTGATCTTGTGTTGTTGGTAAGAAATGGTTTGATACGATAGAGTGATCCCAGTTTGGCATGTACTTTTTTAATAGTTAAGTTGAGATGACTATCAAATTTTAGGTGGGAGTCTATGGTTATTCCCAATAGCTTAGCCTGTGCCACTGGAGTGATTGTAGTAGCATTTGTGGAGTAGATAGTGAATTGACTGTTATCAGTGTTTTTGTTGGAACTGGTTATAATCATAAGCTGAGTTTTCTTTGGATTGAGGATAAGTTGGGCTTTGGTTAGGTAGTTTTCAACATCAGAGAATGCTAGTTGAGTTGTTTGCAGGAGGGTGGGAATGTTTTGTGCAGCACAGATTAAGGTAGTGTCATTTGCATACTGAATGATAGATGCATGCTGTGTGGAGGTATGGAGGTCATTTGTGGAGATTGTGAATAGTAGTGGTCCTAAGATAGAACCCTGTGGGACTCCTATAGTTATGGGCAGCTGAGGAGAGGGGGAATTTTCCCATTTCACAGCTTGGTACCTGTCAGTTAAGTAGCTTTGGAAGCAGGTAAGAGTGGAATTTGATAGGTGATACTGGTTTACTTTGTTTAGCAGGATTTGGTGCGAGACTGTGTCAAATGCTTTGGACATATCCAAGAAAAGAGTTGACATCTACAGGCCTTCATTCTTGAGGCAGTTTACTGTGTCTGTGAAGCAGAGGAGGGCTGTAATGGTACTATGGGCAGGCCTGAAACCATGCTGAGTAGGTGACAGGATGTTGCTGTCTAGGAGATATTTTAGCATCTGGGTATGGATGCATTTGTCTAGGATTTTGGCCAGGGGGGAGAGTAAAGCAATGGGTCTGTAGTTATTAAGTTATTAAGTTCAGTGGAGGTCCCACCTTTATGTATGGGTGTAACATAGGATATTTTCCAGAATTTGGGCACATAGTTTTCAACAATTGATCTGTTTATGAGAGTGGAGATTGGGATAGCAATAGCATCTGCTGTGAGTTTCAAGAAATAGCTGGGGAGTAGGTCGGCTGCTCTTGATGAGGTTTTTAGTTTGGAGAGCATGCTTTAGATTGAAGTGGTGGAAACTGTTTTGAGGGTAAAGCTTGTATTAGTGTTATTTGTGTTGGGGGGATAGTGAGGAAGGAACTGTCCTGTGATACTAAGGATAGAATTGAGTTCACAAAATGGGAGTTGAATTGTGTTTCGATGGGAACTTTACTGTCAGGGGTGGATGGTTTGGGGGTAGCTTGTTGGGTGGATTTTAGTAGCTGGTTTATATTTTTCCAAAATTTTTGGGGGTTGTGTTGGTATTTAGTTTGTAATGTCATGTAGTAGGATTTGTTGTCCAGCCTAATGCATTTTTTGCACGGTTACGCAGTTCTTGGTACTTAGTTAGGCTTTGTGTTTCTTTGTTTTTTTGATAGTAAAGCCAGGCAGCATCTCTGGACATGAGGATTTGTTTTGTTTCTTTACTGAGCCAGGGGTTTGTAGAGGTTCTAACCTTGATTTTGCGCAGTGGAGCGACAGTGTCTAGGTGTTGTAGAAATGTTTTGTTGAAATATGCTACAGCCTGGTCAAGTGGGAGGGTTTTTAGGGGGGTCCAGTCACAGTTACAGGGTAAAGTATTGAGGACCTCAGGTGAGAATTTTTTTGTGTTTCTAGTGGATATATAGTTAGTGGTTTTGCATATGTTTGTTCTACTACTTATAAAGTATATTATGTTGTGGTCACTTAAGGCGTCTGGGAGACAGCCTGCGTGAGGGTACAATGTGGGGTTGTTAGTTAGGACCCAGTCAAGGATGGATTCCTTTTTAGATTTTTTATCACATCTAGTTGGAATTTGGACTAGCTGCTGATAGCCATGGAGATTTATTCGATTACTTGGTGCTTCTGATATGCAGGTGAACCAATCTAGGTTGAAATCCCCCAGAATAAGGGTTTCTTGTGAGTATGCGGAAGAACACCAGGATAAGAAGTCTTCAAGGCTAGCAGGTGTATTACCAGGTGGAATCTAGATCACAATTGTGGTGATGACCTTTTTAGGGTGAAGTTGAAGTTGTGAGATAAGTATTTCCCAATTATTGGGGGAGGGGTAGGAGTTTGGTAATTGTTGCACAGTTAAGTTGGACTTATACAGTAAGGCAGTTCCACCCCCTTTACGAAGTGGTCTGTCTTGTCTAATGATATTGTAGCCGGTATGGAGAACATCTGAGTTAGCTATGTTTTTATTTAGCCAGGTTTCTGTTAAAGCAACTATGTCTGGGGAGTAGTGTGCTATTGTGGCCTGGAGTTCAGGTATTTTATTTTTGATACTTCTAATATTAATATTTAGCATTAAAAAATGGTTGGTTTTGCTGCTGTTGTTGATTTGCCCTGGGATGAAGATAGTGGGGGTGTTATGTTCTGACATTTGTGTTGGAGCAGTTTGTGTTGGACAGGATGGATTTGGGCCTGGGTTGGGGTGGATATCCCCAATGTTGGTGAACCTGGTGTTAAAATGGTGATACAGATGTTGGAGTTTGGTGAGGAGTGTGAGAAAGTATTGTGTTTATTTGGAGTAGGAATGAGAGCATATGTGTTTAGTTCTGAATTAGTCCGTTATGTAGTTCTTGAACAATTGTGGACAGATATTATTATAATGTGTGGTGTCTGTATACGAGAGTGCATAATGTAGTGTTGTGCTACTAAGTTTAGGGATATTGCTAGCGTGATAACTTGTGGTGTTATAAAGAATTATGAGAAGACAGACTAGACTTAGTTGTGTGATAGTCATGGTTATAAAGTTTAAGATGGTACTAGGTGGGGATCTGAACAGGAATTATAGGGTTGCACTGTATGTGGATGGGTAAGTAGTGTGGATGATTTAAAAAATGCCAAATGGGAATAAGAGTGATTGGGAATATTTTTTGGGAAGCAAGTTGGTGTGGTATAATGTGATCTGACTTGAGGAGCTGTGATTGGTGGAGGTGATGTGAGGGTGAGCTGTGGGTGTGGCTGTGATTACTATAAATGTAGAGGTAGTGGGGGCGGGAGGGAATAGGGGGCAGGGCAGGGGAGCGGAGAGAGCCTGAGCATTAGCGAGGGCGAACGGAGCGGGGCAGAGCCCACCAAGACAAGAGTAAAAAGTAAGTATTACTTTACAAATCTGAACACTTTAAACAAATTCCTTAGGTCTAATGGCTTACCAGCAAGAAGAATGCAATTGCTGAAGAGCACTTGTGTCCTAGTGGGAGACTAGAAATTTAAAGATGGCTCCATGCTCAGCAGGATTCTAATATAGACTTAGTATTGTGGGAGGGAGATAGCACAAGGGGTATAAACCAGGTGGAATGCAAAGAAACCAGAGAGGCAATCAGTGGACAACTATCAGTGAAGACCTCAGAGGGGGTAAGTAAAAATTCAAACTACCTGTAAAGTGAAGGAGAGAAGAGACAGCAAACTTTATTAAGGTTGGGAGTGTGTCTTCACTTTGACTTGCTGATTAGTAACCAGTTTGTGCACAGATTAGAGTAGGGAGATACATTAGCAATGAAAGGGAATGTATAGAGATGCAAATAAACAGGTGGGCCTCCAAGTGATACAAACTAAGGCAGAAAGCACTGAGAGGACTGCTTGATGGTTAATTTAGTCACAGGGATCTGAATTAAATGTATGCTGTTTATTGGACAGTTAGGATTACTGCACTAGCTGGGGGGGCACAAGGCTACAGCAGTCAGTTTTATTAGCACACTGAGAACTAAGAAATACTGCTAATATAATAGCTTCACTCTCATAAACATACAAGTAGAATGCTTGGGTGGACTGACCCTGCTCGAGGCTCAAAATGTATATCCTTGTTCAGTTTTGCAGTACTGATTCCTTCTTATACTGTATGGGTGGAGTGGTAG
Source organism: Protopterus annectens (assembly GCF_019279795.1). NCBI lineage: Eukaryota > Metazoa > Chordata > Ceratodontiformes > Protopteridae > Protopterus > Protopterus annectens. Next base: position 133,577,260 of record NC_056734.1, read on the forward strand.
CCGCAGACTGCAGATTTGCTTGAGTGTGCTCAGCAAGAAGAATGCAATTGCTGAAGAGCACTTGTGTCCTGGTGGGAGACTAGAAATTTAAAGATGGCGCCATGCTCAGCAGGATTCTAATATAGACTTAGTATTGAGGGAGGGAGATAGCACAAGGGGTGTAAACCAGGTGAACGATAGAACAAACACCAAATCAAGAACCAAACTCGATCACAAAAACATCAAATGTCCAAAGCAAAAAGGAAGGAAACCAAATCTAGGATGAATATAATTCCATTTAATAATCCATTTGTTCTGGTACCTCGGCAATTCGCCTTCAGTGGAACAATTTTTAAATGTACTACATCCTATATATATAGTAACATCAATTAACTAATCAACATCAATTAACTATAATTGCATCTTCTTAAAGCACAAATACATTTAAATATTTATTCAAATATAAAACAAGAAATTTTATCAAATGAATTGTTTAATCAAAACTGATAAACTGTAAGCTGAAAAACTGTAAATAAACCTTATATATATGAAATACTATTATATTAAAATACTATCCAAATCTAAAGTGCTATTATATTTATTTTTATGTTAAATGTTTTATATTAAATATTTAAAGTGCAAATTTTGCGAACTAGCTAAATAAATTAATATAATTTTTAGTTGATGAAAAACACAAACAGACAAAAGCAGACAAAGGCAGACAAAGGCAAGCAAAAACAAACAAAATAAACAAAAAAATAAACAAAAAAATATCAGCCCATTCCACCATCTAAATTCATCCCTCTGGGGTGTAAAGTATGATAATTAAAAATTAACCTATTTTCCAACCTATTTAATTTGTTTTTGAAATTTCCTCTAGATGAGTGGAGTCTAGCCAAAACACTGAAGTTAAATCCATCAATTTCACCCTTATGTACTGTAACGAAATGGGAAGCTACAGGACTGTCCATATTCTTCCTCCTAATGTCCCCTAAATGTTCCAGAATATGAACCTTAGCTCTTCTGGTTGTTTGTCCTATATACTTTTTGCTTTGGACATTTGATGTTTTTGTGTAAACCAGGTGGAATGCAAAGAAACCAGAGAGGCAATCAGTGGAAAACTGAATGTTTTGGTTTAAAAACAAAACCAAGGAAAACAGAGGTGAGGACTACTTTTGTAAAATTTATTAAGTGCTTTCATCCCAAATAGAAAGACTTCTTTAGAATGACAAAACATTCACACAATCATTTTAAATACCACCTCTAATACCTATGGATTGGATAACTAATTACATTCTTAAATAAACAGCCAATCGAATTTAGATAGCATCACAATAACAAGTGCTTAAAACTGGGAAAGAAAAATATGTCACAAGTGCAACTCAGTATATGTTACTGTAGATATTGTTCATACAGCTGCACCAATTACACTTATTACATTATGAATTGGGAAATTTTTGTTAACCAGATATAAAACACACTACATTGTTGGCACTAAGCTTGAGCTCATGGCCAATACATAAGGAGATGGCCTGACCAAGATATTACTGTAGTATTTGAGTATAAACTCAAGCTTGGCTAGGGTTAAAATGTTTCTTAGACTGAGAGCCTATTAACCACCTATGAACTTATGAATGTATAAATGGGAACTTACTCTAAATACCCAGTTTACTATCATCAGTAAACTTGGATAGGCATAGGTGTTTGGCTTCAGCTTTGATGTAAGAAAAGTAGATGACAAAGAAGGGAAGAGAAGTCTTAAGACTTAGCCACAATATATGTATGCAGGCACATTTGTGTGTGTGTGTGTGTGTGTGTGTGTGTGTGTGTGTGTGTGTGTGTGTGTGTGTGTGTGTGTGTGTGTGTCTGTGTGTGCACGTACGAACATGTCTGTTTGTAAGATGCATCTCCAATCCCTGATAAGTGGAATCTATCTGTAAGCAATTTGGCTATTCAGTAGATGACATAAGGGTTAATGCTTTAAAAGGGTCAACTTATCAATATTAGATGTGAATGGGGAGTTTGTCAAAGGTCTTATTTACATTTATATAGATAGTTTGGACCTTGTCTAAGGCTTTAGTAACTTTTTAAAGACATCAGTTAGATTGAGTACACAGTGTCTGGCCTTAATGTCAAATTGATTTCAATTAAGGGACTAAAGGGTACCTATATTTTGGTTTATAAATTCAACTGTGAGATGTTCCATGGCTTTACAGATTTTTAATAGTTAGAATTATGGGTCTCTAGTTACATGTATCTGTCCCTGAGTTACTCCTATACATTAGTAATGCTATGCCAGTTCTCCAAAATTCTGGTATTTGATCAATGTCGATGACAAGGTTGAAGTTCATAAGTTCATAGGTTCATAGATGTTTACTAGGCTAATAACCACAAAGGCCTTTTTAAGCCTAGGCATCATCCCAAATCTCTGACAAGTCCTGACACCCTTGGTAAGTGTAAGCATGGGCCTGGGAGATGAAACATTTACAGGTTACCTGCTTCCATTAGAGACATCCATGCCAAATGAGGGATTAATTTCTGGTTTCCCATCCAATTGTCCAAGTTGCACTTGAATTGGGTTAGGGAGGAACTCTGGTTTACATGGATAGGGAGCATACTTCTCAACCTGGAAACATCAAAAATCTGGACAAAAGCCCATGAAAAATAGGTACAAATCTGTATGCTAATTAACATAACATTTGTAAGTGTAATTATGTAACCCCACCCATTCCAATGAAATTGTGTGATACCAACTTTCAAATGCAAACTGAAGAACAGACAACCAAAATATGACCCCAGCCCAGACCCTGTAGTAAATGGTAACCATTTATTTTTTGAAATGTGAAGGAATGGTGTTCACTGGGAAGGAAGAAAATGATAAACCTTAGGATTTTGTTTTTGGTGACTTGCAATATGTGGGTTTTGTGGTAAAAGTAGGGCTTCTAATGGTAGGCAGTATTCTAATTTTAGCAAAAGAATATTATAGTTTGCTAGGACCTCCAAAAGTCATTCTCCATGGCCTACTGATCAGTGGTGTAGCTTGGGGTTGTGCCGCCTGGGGCTATCTGAGTTTGCTGCCCTTCTCTTCTCACAAAATCATGGTTGACTGGGGCTCACGCATACACAGCCTTACCCCCACAGCCATTCCAATGTCCCATTACTTGGCTATTTCACCCCCATTTACCATAAACACTGTAATGTGTGTACTGTTTTACTTCTACAATGATTATTTGGATTTCATTAAAAATTTTATTTTACATTTTATAGCACAAACATTAATAGACATCTGCTAAACAAAGCAATACAGTCTCACAATAAATTGCCTATGTTACAGTAAAAAATGATAAGCTAGTAATATTGCAATAAGGAATTAACGACAAACTGATAACAGGTTCATAGTTACTAGGTATCTCCAACAAAGAGGACATTCTCAGGACTGCAGCATCCACCCCCTTTAAAAGTACAACTATCAGCAATCCATCTACATAATGTGGGAGTCGAACTCACAGCCTTCTGCATTAAAAGCAAGTGTTCTACCTGTTGTGCTACTAACAATACAAGCAGACTTGGCATAAGCAGCACTAAACTTCTCTCCCTCTAATGAACTATGCAGCACAAGAAATCTGGAAAAAGCCAACATTTATTGTGGGGGGGGGGGGCAAAAGCCCCAAACCAGGGACACATCTTAAAAATTGCTTGTATAATCTTAGAAAAGTTGCTAGAATAAAATGTTTTGTGTTACCATGCATTTCCTGAAGGATAGGAAGACGGAAACTTAAATGGCTATTATTATTTAATGAATTCAGTGCTCACTGATTTGCCAGAAAACTACAAATTTTAAGAGGTACAGACCAAAAGTATGAGCCAGACATTCTGTAAAACTTTGGACAGTTGAGAACTATGGTTAACTCTTTGAATCACAAGTGGTGGTGGTGGTGGTATGGTTAGGGAATTTAGGCTCCTGCTTCTTGTAGCTAAGGTACATGGTTTGAGTCTGAGTAACTCTAAACAGCAGTTATACCTAACCAGGGCATTCACACAGACATGTGTTATTAAGCAGTATGTAAAAGAAACTTACTTAAAGTAATGCCTGTCATAAAAGTTAAGCAGTAAGCACAGTTTCTCCTGCAGTAAGTAAACATTCAGCACAGTTTCTCAAAAGTAATGGCCGCAGAGTAATGCAAAAAAGCTGCTGTTTCTCTTGCATGCACATACTTCCGTTTCTGTCATTAAGCACAGCATAGTTTCTCCCACCCCCCCCATAGTAACAGTTAAGCAGTAAGTATCTCCTGCTGAGGAATCACATACACAGCCTAGCCGTTAAGTATGCATAAGCACAGTAGCATAGTTTCTCTTGCTGTTTCTATAAACAACTTTAAGGAGTTTCTCAAAAGTAATGGCTGCAAGGTAAGCAAAACAGTACACTTGTTAAGGTAAAGAAGCTGCTGTTTCTCACGCACAAATAAGTTTACATTTTTTACCTGAGGATAAGCTGGGGAAGAAAGATGAGCACTGCCTGAAGTTGCACAGACTGGTCTGCAGAACCTAACGTAATTATGCACGCCCTGCATGTGATGCCGTCAGGAGTAAAAAATTAAAAAAAAAAAAAAAAAAGCAGGAAATTCAGAAATTAAAGGGACCATGCGGGAATGCAAGGCACCCCCAATATTTTTCCCTCAAAACTGGTATTTACTGAGGAATTCGGTATGGTTGTGAGGTATGATGGGGAGCCTGTTCCATAGATGAGGTAGTCTCTGCTATACAGACCTATCTCTCCAGCAGGTCCTATTTATATCACAGGCAAGGTTTAAGTCTTTAGAATGGGTAATTCTGGTGCTGTTTGTTTTGTGGATATGCAGGATGTCCATCAGAGTGGGCTCTGACAATGCCCTGTATGCCAGACTTAGATCTTCCCTCAAAAGCCTGTAGGAGACAGAATACAGGGATAGGGCCTTGAGGTGGTCTGCATAGGACATTTTATTTTCACCCTGTATTCTTTTAGTGAGGAACCTTTGCAGATGTTCCAGTTGTTGGATATGCCTGGTTAGGTACATACTAAAGGGGGCATTATACTCAATGATAGATATGATGAATGCTGAATACAGTGGAACAATGACTTCCTTGGACTTAGATGCCATACCTTTGTTTATAAGTTGTGCAACATAGAATGATTTCCTCACCATTGTAGACATATGATGGTCAAAGGCTGGATTACTATCTATTTGTGCCCCTAAGTCCTTGACTACTGGGTCATCTCTAAGGGGTGTGTTGTCAATATGATAGTAACCAGGGATGGATGACTTCCCAAGGGATACTGTTATGCATTTCTTGGCATTTAGGTTTAGTCCATGGCTCTGACACCAGTTGTTTGTCTGTGTCAGTCCCTCCTTGAGAAATTTGTGTCAGTGTAAGATTCAATGACAGCTCCTAATTTGCAATCATCTGCAAATTTAGTCAGCCAAAGACCACTGACATTGGCCTTGACTTCTGAGAAGTAAATGCCAAAAAGGAGGGGTACAAGGACTGATCCATGAGGGACTCAACTTGTGACTGGCCTCTTTGTAGAGGTGGACTCCCCAATTCTAACTTCCTGGGTCCTGTCTGTGAGCCAGTTGGCTATCCACTGGGTGACATATGGGTTTGTACCTAACCTCTTCAGTTTGTCAACAATGCCTGAGAGGGGTATTGTGTCAAATGCCTTGGCCAGGTCAAGGTAGGCAGTGTGAACAATTTTGCCCTTATCCATTGCTTTACTGACCTTCTCAAAGAACTCCACCAGGTTGAGTAGGCATGATCTGCCCTTGACGAAACCAAACTGGGTTGGGTCCAGTGTCTGGACATTTACTGTATCCCTGTTGATCATCTCCATGATAATTCTTTCCATGGCTTTACATATAAGACTAGTGAGACTTATGAATCTGTAATTTCCAGAATCTGTAGATGGCCCACCTTAGTCCAGAGGGGATGACTGTTGCCTTTCTCCCTTCATCAGGCATGAAGCCTGTTTGGAGGCTACAGTTAAATAGTAATAACAGATGCCATGACAGGTCATGTCTCATGCTATTTAGAAGGCATCCTGGGATATTGTCTGGGCCTATTGATGCAGTGTTCTTGATCTTAGAGAGAGCATTAAGGACCTGTTCCCTAGTGATAGTAGGGGAGTTATATGTATGATATTTTCTGAGGGAAGTTTGAGGGGGGGGGTAAAGCTGGAGCTGAATTTATCACACAGGAGGTTTGCTATATCTTCTGGCTCAGTATAAGTGGATCCATTTACAATGAGCTCTGCACACAATTGTGTATTGCCTTTGAGGTTGCAGACTTAGCTAAAGAATGCTTTGTGGTTGTCCTTGGCTTGGGAGGCCAAACTTACCTCAAATTTGGCTTTGATAGACTTTATTTGTCCTCTGAGTTGTTTGTTTAGTTTGATTAGAGTGCTTTTATCCTGCTGGGTGCTGCACCTCCTAATTTTTGCTATGATTTTCTTATTTCTGTTATACAGACTATTGATTTTGTGATTCCACCAGGGTGGCTTGTTTCTTGAGTTAGTTCTGTACGTCTTCCTAGTGGGTACAGCTGCCTCTATGCAGCTATTAACATGCTTGTACAGGGTTTCTGTGAACAGTTCTGTATAGGAAGCAGTGTTCTCATGGTTTATGGGAGCTTGGAATTTTTAGAGGTTCTCACTTAATAGCAGGAGGTTAGCCTTAGAATAGTTCCTGAATATTCCAGGTTTAGCTGAGGGTCCAGGTTGTATTTTAACTTCAAAGGAGACCATTTTGTGGTCTGACCTTACTAGGGAAAGCATTACAGTAGGTGGTGTGCAGCAGTCTCCCATATTAGTGAGGACCAGATCCAGTATGGTTGCACCCCTGGTTGGTGTACGGACTATCTTGTCCAGGGAGTTTGTGTTTACAAAATCCTGGAATCTCTGTGCATGTATATTTGGTGTCGTATAGGATTCCCAGTTTGTAGTGGGCTAATTAAAGTTACCTGAGAATATGGTATTGGGTTGGATGGTTAGTGTTTCTAATAAGTTTAAATACATGGTATGGGTTTCCTGGGTCATAGAGGGGGACCTATAGCTGGCAAGGAAGTGATATTTGATTTTACCTATGGTGATTTGAACATGGACCAGCTCAAGTGCATTGTCCTGTTTGACCAGCCTTGTAGTATATTTATTTTTGATGCAAATAGAGACACCTCCACCTTTAATCCCTGCCTGTGAAGTAGCAGGCTTACATTTGTGGAAGGGATTATAACCTTGCCCTGTTGGTGTGCTCTCCAAAGCTTTAAACCATGTCTCAGTGAAAAGATGTGGATATTTCCAGATTAGAACCATCAACACAATTACTCATATTGACGCTCATAGGCCACTGAGCCACACAAGCTGCAAGTGCTGACCAAAGCTATGTTATGTGCTTAGTACAAGGTAGTCAGGCTTACTGTCTGGACCCAGGGAAATGGAATTCTTAGGGTTAGATGTTACTGATACTTCTTTGTCAAATGTGATTTTTGGAAGAGGTTTTTATTATAGAGCAAAGGAGGAGACAAATGTGTGAGTGGTCAGGATTAAACTGTTGCTAAATTTGTCTGCCAAGATGTTTGATAATGGCCACAGGATCAAAACAAATGGTAAATATATGTTCAAGGGGAGCGTACTACTTCTAAGGCAGAAGATAACAACCTTTACCAAAGAAACATTGAGGCATGGGGGCATACAAATAGGTGCAATATTTGCCAGGACAAGGCCAAAAGGATCTACAACTGTTTTGCTTAGGGAGATCAGAACCTCAATAAAATAAAGACTGATGTCATGTGAGATTTGATGTAAGATCATGGAATCTTTCATAAATACGGCTATGTCCCAAAGTTTCTAAAGGGTCTGAATGAATTGTAGGTGTCAAAACCAAGTACAAAAAGAATGAAATCACTACATTGAAACTATGTTTCTTCAACTTTGCTGATGTGGATGTGCTCAAGGTTAAGGAAGGCTTCAAGCTTGGGCATTTTTTTATTTAGGCTTCTTTCATTAAGCAGTTCCACCTTAATAAAAGCCAAACTGGAATCTGTAACACTGACATTCCAAGAGGATAAACTCTGCCTAAGAAAGATACTACATGGACAGCAAACATTTTAGCTATTATGCAGAAGTCATAATGAAAGAGGTATACATCATCCATAGCGAATAAGGTTGGCCTGCTCAACATCAACAGCCATGCTGATATCTAGTGGATTCTCTAGAATGATACCAACTAACCAGCAAGCTGTTGCCAATAACTGCCTTCTCCTTGAGCCATGGCATCATTCTTGAAGATGGCAAAATGCTGATTAAGTACATTCCTAACATTAGATACATTTAGGTTAACAATAAGTGGCACAGTAATTACAAAAGCATTATGCATTTTATTCATGATGCATCACTATGAAATCTTTTTATGGCAGACTTAAACAGAGTTAATTTCAAAATGCCGAAATGCCAATACTGCTCTCACATATATGGAAAGATAATTATGTCGAACTTTAAACATACATTTCAGTTTAATATCACCATGTGTTTTATTAAGAAATGTATTGCCATGATCTATCAGATATCTTTGAAAGGCATGTATTAGTTATTCTTGGCTCAGTTCTCAGCCAACCAATGCTCAGGCCTAGTAGCCTCTGGTAACAGCCTGAACAAAAAATGTTTTCTGCTCCAGTGTTGCATAGCTGCCACAGAGTAAACTGTGAATAAAGCCAAACCTGCATTATGACTGAAGACAAAAAAGCATGACAATTAGTTGCCTTACAATACTTCTGCTTTATAATAAACTAACTATAACTAAATTGTGAGATAATCAAAAAAAGTGTCTTTTCTTTATAAATATATGTATCCTGCATTAACATAAAGGCAATGACTGAGTTCTTAGACAAATGTTAAAGCCAGTGCATCTCTTCATGTGAAGATCTGGAAACTGCAGACTTTCTCTCAGATTTTGACATACCCTTGCTCAGCCTAGGAAAAGTTGAACCCATCAGTCTGATTGTTAGTACAGCCATGACAATGTCTTCTTAGAAGTCAGCAAGCTTTTGAAAGCAAACTGAAAGGCAGGATACCAGTAAGAAGAAGCACTTTAAAATGGCAAATAAATCATGAGGGGAATTCAGTAAAGTCTACATTTTTTTGTATGTATACATTGTGGCGTGGTGAGTACACGAGCGCAAATGTTTTTAGATTCAGTAAGCGTCACTTAGTGGCCCGCAAGCACACAAAAACAGGGAACTTCCGTGCAATGTACATTTTTGCTTAAGCAGGTGAGTCTTATGCAAATGAGGCAGGTGGAGCAATCCAATAAGGCGAAAGGCATCTGTGCAGACTCCATGCTTGTGTTTGTAGTGTACGCGGAAATTTACAATGTACAGGAGTCTATGCAGACAGAAGTGGATGTAAAAGTCCACAAATATGGACATAACTCCCCTGAAAATAATAGATCACATGCATACATGTTCAAAACATACATTGTGGATCTTTGTAAATGGAAGGTGATATGAAAAATTATTAATAATTTTTTAAATAATTTTCACATATTTACCCTGTGTGCTGCTTTGCACAAACATGCTTAACAGAGAAAACATTTTTTTAAATATCTATAATGTAGTTTTCACAGATGTACTATTGGACCCTGCATCATGTCCATACAACGGTGCATTTGTGCTGTTACCCAGCTTACATGGCTAAGAACTGTGCAGTTTCCAGGCTGTCAGCACAAATATATATGTAAATGAGGTTGCTTTGTTGAGTTGCTAAAAGGAGTGACCATGTCTGCATATCCACTTTGTGTAGGCTCCTACATGGTTTTGATATTCCCACCAGATGTGGGTGACATCGGGGGGGGGTCATGTTACTTTTATGATTTTTTAGTGCTCAGTGAGTGTGTTTGCATGGTATGCCACATAGCTTAGTGTATTCATGCGAGCAGACTACCCACATGACAGTGATGACATAGACATCTGTCAAGTAAAACTGGATATTTTCAATTAATAAAATATACTTTTGTATAAACTATGCTGCGCGATGCAGCAGTATGCACCTGGTCATGCAATAAAGCAGGGTCTTTAAATCATGTCAATTACATCCTAGGTAGGTGAACTGCATCATAATTAGCCAATCCCACATGATGGAACTACATCACAACTGTATAAAGTATGCATACATCCTATATTCTGATTTTCCCTCAATACTCTCAAACATTGGAGTAGAGACTTGGAAATTTTAGCTGAGATAATGCTAGGGGCTGCTGCAGCTATTCTACATCTGCATGTACTAGAGGCCGAAGTCAGTGCTGCTGGTGCTGCTGACAATAGGCCTAGGCCAAGAAGGAGAAGAGTGTTCAGACCCAGGGTAACCTTCCAGGAGCTACATGACCTGGAGATTGTAGAGCATTATACAATGACCCCTCATTAATATTCCAAAACGTGCACGCTGACTGGTCAGCATGCATGTTGTAAATCAGAATTATACTAATGGAAAAAGGTCCAGTCGCCTAGACTTTTTCCATTAGTATAAGCCTTTTTTTTTTTTTTTACAGCAACGGAGAATGCAAGATCACCGTTGCTTTTTAGACACTGTCTCACTATGTTAATTTAACATAGTGAGGCAGCTTTAAAAAAAGTAACAGAGATATTCCTTTCTCCGTTGCTTTTTTTTAAAGCTGTCTCGCTATGTTAAACTCCTTTAACATAGCGAGACACTTTGTAAAAAGCAACAGAGATCTTGCTTTCTCCATTGCTTCCACCCACAGCTCTGATGTACTGCGTAAGCGTACGCATGTGCAGTACATCAGAACTGCCGCAGAATATCAGACAGCTGCGGAAGGGCAGCACAGAGGCATTATACAATGCCATTATTTAAGAAAAGTAAGTATTTTTTTTCTTAAATAATGTCATTGTATAATAGCAATAACCAACTTCTGGGTGTGGGTAATGCTGGAGGGCTTTGCCCTCGTGACCAAACCACACCAACTGTGGGTAAATCCAGCATTTCCCACACCCAGGCGTGGGTTATTGCTAAACTACAGGATGGACAGTGGCATATTACAAGAGCTCAGTGAACTCTGCTGTCCTCAACTCAGAGCCAGAGTTAACAGAGGGGAACCCATCCCAGTGGAAACTGAGGTAAGTGTAGCCCTTAGGATACTAGCTACATGTACCTTTCAAAGACCAATCTGGGATATGATGGGGGTGTCACAGGCATCTGCATCCAGGATACTCCACCAATTTCTAGATGTTAAGCTCCTACATGGCAGCGAGCACATATCTTTTCCCCTTTACTCTGAGGTGACGGGCAGCAGTATGCAAAACTTCTACCATGTAACACACTACACTGACCGGGTGCCATAGATTTCACTCATGTAAACATCAAGGCACCACCTGGTGAGCAGGGTAGAATCTATGTTAACAGCAAGGGATATCATGAATGTGTGTGCTGGCAACCCTGGCAGTTATCATGACTCCTATATCTGGCACACATCACAGTGGTACCAGATGTTTGTGAGGGGACTTCCCACAGGCCCATTTACTGGCAGATGCTGGCTATGCCCTGGAACCGTGGATGATGACAACCATCAGAAATGCACACACACCCACACAAGAATGCTATAATGAGGCACATGCACAAACTAGGAACATCTCAGACCATGTGTTTGGGCTTCTGAAGTCATGGTTCTGATGCCTCGATATATCTGGTGGAGCCCTGCAGTATACTGCAGCCACATGTGCACAGATATTCACAGTATGTGGCATGCTACACAATCTGATCATGTGGAAACAGCTGCAGCAGGATCAGCAAAGGGAAGGGATACACAGCCCCCCCACTTTTGCCTAGGTCACCACAGTCACAGGACTCAGAGGAGAAACCCCCTGCTGATGTCCCTGTAGGCAGACATAGTTGTGGTCAGTACTCCCTGGCTTTGGCTAAGAGACAAAGCATAGCACATTCACGGACAACCTAGGGACCTATGGACTAACTCCTTACTCCTACTCACATACAGATATTAAAATTGATATCAGCCAAATCACACATTCTGTACATATCCATGTATTGGCTGTGTACTGCTCGCATCAGACAGAGTCAGTCCTGAACTACAGTTGTGTCAACTGCTGCACTAAGGGAAGTCCATAACCTACACAGTAGTATAGTGGATTGTTATGTTATGTCATTGTAGCTATGGACCAGGAAAATTATGCAGGCAACTATACTGGAATATTTGGACAGAAATTACATCCACATGAGGCTACAAACACCCATTCCACTAGCATGTCACCATTTCTATTCGGTAGGCCTCATGCATGGAATATCCATGCAGTCCTACTGCAACAGATTACTGGTAATTCATTCATGGGACATGTTAGAAAGTGAGGTTAAATGATAGACTAGTGTGTGTCCTAGCAGAACATGGGCTTTTGTCCCCCCACCCCTGAAAACAGCAGTGTCCCCCTGTAACTGCCATAACAATAAATCATCTAAGCATTTCACACAGTTAGTATGCCACACACCATCAGGACAGTAATGTGCAATTTGAACTTCCATATTATGTGTTAGCTAACTGAGAATAGCAAAGTACATATTTATGCAGGTGATGGTGTGATGAATGATCCACTCTCTGTAAAGTAGCCTCTGTGGCTCTAAGGACTAAGGCAGGTAGCTTGTGTGATGGTGTTCAGGGCTCTAATCTTGAGATATCCAGATATTTAGCATGTTAAGGGGTAATATATATTGTTTTACAAACTGTGACTGTGTGTGTGTGTGTGTGTGTGTGTGTGTGTGTGTGTGTGTGTGTGTGTGTGTGTGTGTGTGTGTGTGCTATACTACTATTAACCTTTTGCACATATAACTGACACATTTGTGTCTGCCCTGCATATCCAAGGCCTATTTAAAAAGTATTAGGTAATACTGGATTAGTCAGTATCAGAATTGTAAGGGTTGGGACTTGAAACCATATATCAGCATGCGTATGTTAAAAGTAGATCTAAGTACCACCTGCAACGTGATGTAGTATGACAATATAATAGTGGCTATGAATGAAAAATTGTGCTGTGATGTAATTTATAGAGATCTGACAGGGCCAAACACAAAACACTGATCAATAAATTAGAACACCTAGGCATTGATGCACTCTTGATAAGATGGATAGTTGCACAGCTTATATAGGACATTGCAAGTATCATACAACAACTGGACAAGTGAAATAACTGGTTACAGTTAGAGTGTCCCACAGGGCTCTGTACTAGGCCCAAACATGTTCAGCTTTCTCTGTAGACCTATCTATTTAATTTGAATTGTTCTACAGTCTGTATGCAGATGACTTGAAGCTGGGTATACTGATTACATGTGTTACAGATGGGGCATGTCTGCTAAATGGACCATTTGGTCACAGGAGTATAATAAGCTGATAAATGCATCACAAATTAAGCATATGAGATTTAGAAAACATAAATCAAAAGGTGAATATTACATACAGCACACAGTGATTGAAACTGTAGATTAATTTATGGACCTGAGTATTTAGGTAGATACACCTTTGTGTTTTCTAACCTTACTATAATCCCAGCCTGGAGTACAGCTAGCTGTGGACTGGAGTCACTTTATGGAACATTAAGTCTCTGATATAAGCAATGTGCCACCCATTTGTGCACTGCTTAGCAATGCACATACAAGCCAAAAATGCAACTGTGCATGCCCATACACTTACTTAAGCAGCAAATCTGTTGCTCCTCATGCAATTTTGTTTAAAAACTTATATATATATATATATATATATATATATATATGTGTGTGTGTGTGTGTGTGTGTGTGTGTGTGTGTATATATATATATATATATATATATATATATATATATATGCATATTATTATGTTTATATACATATTTATGTATGTGTGTGTGTGTGTGTGTGTGTGTGTGTGTGTGTGTGTGTGTATGTCTGTATTGCCCTACATATCCAGATCATGGAGAGTAAAGCTGCACTACGAAACTTATAATGTTGGATGAAGGACCAAATGGAAGGGCTCAACATCATATAATGCACTTACAAATATGTGGACGTGCATAGGATAGCATGTGTTGCAATTGCAGGACTATTGGGATATCTGAATTTCTGACTTCTATCAGTCTTCTCCCACATCATGTATAAATGACACCACATTTGACAGCAAACCACATTTTCATGTGAAACACACATAAGTATGAATTAAACCTGTATACTTGCTGCAGACATCTGGACAGTGGTGAGTCATACCATGTTTCTCTATTACAGCATGTAGAAACCTTGAAAATGTATGGCATTATATATGAATATGTACATATATTGTCAAAAATATACTGGAAATAGTAACACAAGCTACCAAACCACTCAAAATCACTGTTACCAAACCAAAGTAATTACAATACACTACTTTAGCAAAATGAACTCGTAGGCAGAAAATAGCACCTTTATTGAATGATTAAGTGCTTTCATCCAAAACTTGGACTTCTTCAGAATCAATTAAGCAATAAAATAATCAGACTTATATAGCATCTCAATTAGAACAATTAAGAAATAACCAATAAAAATGGGCTAAAATTCTTCTCTTCCTGTTCCAATCTATTAAATAAAAATATTTAAAGATGTAAATCATAACATCAATAAATAATCACATATAAAAATACTAGTGCTAAAATTAGGGTCTATATTAGATGATTGAAGTTTCAAAAGTTCGACTGTCATATGATCGACACTATATGATCGAATTTTTGAAAGTTTGAATGTTTTAAAGGAGATCTCCATACAGCACAGAATGGGAAGATTTCCCTTGTCTGCACTGTAGTGTGATCTCGGAGTTGGTATATTTAAAGAGCAGGGTGTGTGGGGGTGCAGCTAGGTAGGTTATTTGTGCAGTTTATTTTTTTTTATTAGATATTAGAACTTTTAAAAGTTTAATCATATGGTGTCAACCATATGACAGTCAAACTTTAAATGTTCGATTATCTAATAAAGACCCTAAAAATACATGAAGCAAATAATCATCTTTTATTTGCTGATGACATTAAAAGGGGATAAATTGAAATACTTTCATTAATGCCTGGCGGTAAGGGCATTAAGTTTAATTTGCCACCTCACTTCTTTTTGCTCTAATAACAATTTTATGCCTCCACCTCTTGGGTTGGGTTTTAATTTTTCTAAGATACCAAACCAAAATTTATTTGTGGGGAACATTTTAACATGTTTGTACAATGCACTGTTTTCATTACACTTTGCTATATTATAAGTATGTTCATATATTCTCTTCCTAAAATTGTGTTTAGTTTTTCCCCGTAGAATGCCGAACATCTCATACACTTCGGCAAGTAAATCACATACTTACTTGCACAATTACCACTAGCTAGGTCCACTCTTGATTGAGAATAATTATTTAATAAAACATTTTTATCTTCCAAAATAAAACTACATTGTGGGCATGTTCTGCATTTCAAGGTATCATATCATCCATGGGGCCCTAAAAGATCCTCAAAGTTACCTTCAAAACTTTCTTTCAGATTCTTACCAGTTTTAAAAGAAAATAAGGGATCTGAACCCAAAATGTGGTTACTATCAGGGTTAGTTTTCAAAATGCTCCGGTTTCTCCTAATAATTTTTGTGATGTCACCTGCTTGTGCTGAGAACTGAACCACCATTGCCCTTTTGAAATTCTTCTCACCATTGGGTGAATTGTTCTTTTCCAATCCAACACCTAAGAGGGGTTTGTATTTTTTACCCCATTCACTTTCCACATACATTCTAATATCCTGTACCATATTCAAGGGATACCCTCAAGCCAAAAGCATCTCACTGGTTTTGATAAGTTCTGTAGGAAGCGCCTCTATATGGGAAGTCATTCTTGCTGCCTGTATGTATTGTCCTTTAAGTACACTTTTCTTTTGGTAATAAGGATGGGAGCTCGTAAAATCTAAATACATATTACTAAATTTTGGCTTCCTATAAATGTCTGATTTAAAACCCTGTCCTGTATGGGAAATCTCTGTGTCAAGATAATTAATTTTCTGATGGTAAAAATTATAGGTAAATTTTAAAAACTCTGATGAAGTATTTAAATAATTCACAAATTCTCTAATATACAAGGCCGGACATTTCCATAAAATAAAAACATCATCCAAAAATTTCCCATAAAATTTTATATATTTCCAATATTTGAAGGGGAATACCATTTCAGTTTCTTAATCTAACATGACTAAATTGGCATTGGATGGGGCAGAGGAAGACCCCATAGCTACACCTTTTCTTTGCCTGAAATATTCTCCCTCGAAAAAATATAATTGTAATCCAAAACCAAGCTCATCAACTCTACTAAAATATACTAGTTAAGACTCCTATTAAAATATTCAAGTCCTTCATCCCTAGAGATACTAGTGAACAGGTCTACCACATCAGTTGTAAGAAAAATTAGGTCATCAGACCAAAGGTCCTTTTTCAGTTTCCCCAAAAATTAAATGTCCTATATTTAAATATACTGGTTTTAGCCACTTATCTGTGGCTATCCATATTGGATATGTTTTGGACCCTCTTGTTGCCACAATTGGTGTAAATGCTGGATTTTCAATACATTTATGAACTTTGGGGACTCCAAAAATGGTTGACACAATGGGGTGGTCAACTTTAATGAAATTTTATATGTCATATGCAATTCTTTGTTCTAATAAGTATTCTTCTAATTGGGAGTCTGTCAGCCAGTAGCCAATATGAATTTAATTGCTAGAAACTGATACATATGTAGAAGTGTTCAACAAAATATCATATATTACCTTATGATAATCAATAGTATTAAATAGTGCCACCCACCCTTATCTGTTTTCATAATACAAATAGAGTTATCATTCCTTAAGTTTCCATGAGCTTTCTTTCTGACTCTTTTAGATTCCTTAGCTGTTCGTTATATTTTTTAAGTTGGTAAATTTCCGCTGTAACTACTTTTTATAAGACTTTAAGGATGGGTTGCAGCTGGGGATTAAAGGCACTTTTCTTTCTCAGTGTTCCTATTTCTCCCTTATCATTTACGTAATTCTCCTGTTTATCATGACAATATATAGCTAAATTCAATTTCTGCATAAATAATTTCAACTCTGAAATTGTGTTAACTATGTTAAAGTTCCTCTGAGGGACAAAATGTAGGCCTTTTTGAAACATGGAGACGTATTCATTATTAATAACATAATCGGTGCAGTTGTAAATACTAAACCCATTTTTTGTATTCAGTATCGATACTTTACTTTCCCCTATTGGAAGGAATTATTTTTCCCATTCCATTGGTTCCCTCTGTAGTTTTACTGGCCAAAGTCCCTGTATTTGCCCCTGTACCATTTTTGCCTCTGTGGTGGTGCTGGTGGTAAAAATCCTGGGGTGTATACTCTCCTGGTTTAGAAAATTGTTGAGCAACACCTTCACCCTGTCTTCCCTTTCCATATAAGGTTTCCTCTAAATATTGGCTTGCATGAGTTTTTAAAGGGTAGGCCTCCTTTTTATCATATTCCGATGGGCCCCTATCCAATTTTTTACATTTTCACTCAAATATTTTATTAAACTTCTTATCTATATTGGATACAATTTTATTACAAAGGTCTTGCTATTGATCAAAAATTAAATCATTTGTAATCTCCACATTTAACTTTTCCAAATCTTGTGATAGGTTGCTAATCCTAATTTCATTAAATGTAATCATTTTCCCCATCAGCTCACAACCATGTCTGTTAAACATCTCTAGAAAATTTTGATACATAAAATCTTTATACTCCAACCCAAAAGGTAATTTAAAAACATGCATTCCCTATGGGACTATATTCAATTCCAGGCATTTGTGTAAATAACTATTCTCTATTTGTAGCGCTTTTATTTTTTCTAAAAGTTTTTCCACACAATATATTAAATCCTTTAAAGTCTGCCCATTAACAGCATTTCTATTAAAACCATTATTAAAATCCCTATTGAATACATATTGTTTATCCATAATTTTTTACATTAAATTTCCTTCTGTAGCTGCTGTGGAGGGAATCCATTTGTTTTAACATATTTTACATTAGTATTATCTCTGTTGTATAGACAAATTTACATTGTTCTTTTGACAAAATTCACCATCTCGCCTATAGTCATTATTTGTTGAAAAGTTCTGTTTTTGTAAATCTTACCCATTAAAACCTGCCAAATCCAGGCTAACAGCAACATATGTCAGTTTAGGAACAGTAGCTGTTTTTTTGTGTCTATTATGTCTCTGACTATTCCCAGAGTCCTAGAAATCATTGTCATCATTTCAGTTCATTGATGAGTTGAAAACAGGAGCTTGCTGCTCATGTAAATTATCTGTTTCCACAATAGGAACATCAACAACTGCTCCTCTCTCTGTATTTTGCTGCTAAGAAACTGAACCGAGGGTAGTACATGTTAAGGTTTTTCTGCTTCCTGGTTAACTCGTGAGATCAATGAGTCTAGTGAGCTGCCCCTTCACGATGGCCATTTCAGAGCATACCAAGTTGATTTCATTTCTCTGAATGGGCAAACACACTGATGGAATATCATCCAAGGAGTCAGTGATGTCAGTGATGGTAAAGGCAGTTAAATCATGAACCAACAAACAATACAGAAGCTGATATATGGTTAAGAAAATAGATAAGGGTGGGTAGCTGGCACTATTTAATACTATTGATTATCATAAGATGATGTATGATATTTTCTTGGACACTTCTACATATGTACCAGTTTCAATCAAAGAAATTCATATTGGCTATCGGCTGATAGACTCCCTAATAGGAGAATACTTGTTAGAACAAAGAATTACATATGACATATACAGTTTTATTAAAGTCAACCACCTCATTGTGCCAACCATCTTTGGAATCCCCAAAGTTCATAAATGCATTGAAAATCCACCATTTAGACCAACTGTGGCAGCGAGATGGTCCAAAACATCACTCAATGGGTTGCCAACCGGCTTACTGACAGAACCCACACTGTAAAAGTAGCTGACTCCAATTCCAGCTCCAGACAAGTGACAAGTGGAGTACCTCAGGGTTCAGTCCTGGGACATCTCTTGTTTGACATCTACTTCTCTGAAGTACAGGCCAGCACTAAGGGACTCTGGCTAACAAAGTTTGCAGATGACTGCAAACTGGGAGTCATTATTGAATTCCCAAATGATGTGGATACTCTACAAAAGGGCCTTACAGAAACAGATGCTTGGTGCCAGAGCCATGGGCTCAAGCTCAATGCCAAGAAATGTATAGTTATCCCCTTTGGGAAAAAACATGTACCCGTGAATTACCACATAGGTAGCAGTACACTAAACACTGAAAGTGTGATAAGAGACTTAGGGACACAGATGGACAGTGGTCTCACCTTCAATAACCACATTGTCACAACAGTCAGGACATCCTTCTATGTGGCACACCTCATCACTAAGGGCTTTTCATCCAGAAAAAAGGAGATCATTGTCCCACTGTACTCATCCCTCATTAGACCCATTATAGAATACAATGCCCCATTTGGTATGTACCTCTCAAGACATCTGCAACAACTGGAAAGGCAGCAGAAATACCTCACTAAAAGAATCACAGGCCTAAAGCAGATGCCCTTTGCTGACCTCCTTAAAAAACTCCAGCTATACTCTTGTCGCATATCGTCTACTCTGAGGTGATCTTTGCTTAACATACAAGGCCATGTCAAACCCAGAGCTGTTGGACATGCTACACTTAAAGAAATCCCAATCCCTCAGAGCCACATGCTCCAGGGATCTAAACCTTGTCCACAATAAACAAAACATGCTGGAGGGATAGGTTCCTGACCCAGAGACTCCCCAGACTCTGGAATAGATTGCCCATATATGTCAAGCAGAGGGCCTCCTTGGCCCTCTTCAAAAGGAACCTTGATGATTGGATGGGAGAAAGGAAATTCACCCCAGGGATCACGTCAGTCGCCCTGCTAGACAGGGGTCTAGGGAAGCAAATAGTGTGGGAAGAAATAGCAAGGGAATTGTTATGGCTAGGCTTGTATAGGCCCTAGGGCCAATAGTCTAGTACCAACCTATGAACCTATGAACCTATGAACATATCCTATAGGGAAAGCCATAGATATGTGGCTAAAACCAGCATTTTTAAATATAGGACATTTAATTCAGGACACTTGGGATTTTTTGGGGAGACTAAAAAAGGACCTTTGTCTGATGAACTAATTTTTCTTACAATTGACATGGTAGACCTTTCACTAGTATCCCTAGGGATGAAGGACTTGAATATTTTAGTAGGAATCTTAACAAGTATAGTAATTTTTCTAGAGACAAAATTTCTATTTTAGTAGAGTTGATGAGCTTGGTTTTGGATTAAAATTATATTTCTTTCGAGGGAGAATATTTCAGGCAAAGAAAAGGGGTAGCTATGGGGGCTTCCCGTACGCCATCCTATGCCAATTTAGTCATGTTAGATTGGGAAACTGAAATGGTATTCCCCTCCAAATATTGGAAACATATAACATCTTATGGGAGATTTTTGGATGATATTTTTATTTTATGGAAAGGTCCAGCCTTGTATATTAGAGAATTCATGAATTATTTAAATACTTCATCAGAGTTTTTTAAATTTACCTATAATTTTCACCATCACAAAATTAATTATTTTGACACAAAGATTTCCCATACAGGACATGGTTTTAAATCAAACATTTATGGGAAGCCAACATTTAGCGATATGGATTCAGAATTTACAAGCTGCCATCCTTACAAGCAAAAGAAAAGTGTATTTAAAGGACAGTATATATGGGTAGCAATAATGACTTTCCATTTAGAGGAGCTTCCTAAAAAGCTTAACAAAATTGGTGAGATGATATTGGCTAGAGGGGACCCCCTGAATATGGTTCAGGATATTAAAATGTATGTGGAACGTGAATGGGGTAAAAATACAAACCCATCTTAGGTGTTGGGTTGGAAAAGAACAATTCACCCAAGGGGAGAGAAGAATTTCAAAAGGGCAGTGGTGGTTCAGTTCTCGCCAAAAGCAGGTGACATCACAAAAATTATTAGGAGAAACTGGAGCATTTTGAAAAATAACCCTGATATTTACCAAATTTTGGGTTCAGATCCCTTATTTTAAGACTGGTAGGAATCTGAAAGAAGGTTTTGAAGGGAACTTTGAGGAACATTTAGGGCCCCATGGATGATATGGTAATTTGAAATGTAGAACATGCCCACAATGTTGTTTTATTTTGGAAGATAAAAATGTTATATTAAATAATTATTCTAAATCAAGAGTGACCCTACCAGAGGTAATTGTTCAAGAAAATAGGTGATTTACTTAACAAAGTGTATGGGATGTTCGGCTTTATACGTGGGGAAAACTAAATGCAATTTTAGGAAGAGAATATATGAACATACTTATAATATAGCAAAGTGTAATGAAAACAGTGCATTGTACAAACATGTTAAAATGTTACCCATACATACATTTCGGTTTGGTATCTTAGAAAAATTAGAACCCAACCCAAGAGGTGGAGACATAAAATTGTTATGGGAACGAAAAAAAGTGAAGTGGCAAATTAAACTTAAAGGAGTTTACCAGCCAGGCATTAATGAAACTATTTCAATTTATCCCCTTTTAATGTCATCAGCAAATAAAAGATGATTATTTGCTTCGTGTTTTTTTAGCACTAGTATTTTTATATGTGATTATTTATTGATGTTAGGATTTACATCTTTAAATATTTTTATTTAATAAATTGGAACAGGGAGGGAAGAGTTTTAGCCCATTTTTATTGGTTATTGCTTCATTGTTCTAATTGAGATGCTTTATAAGTTTGATTATGTTATTGCTTAATTGATTCTGAAGAAGTCCAAGTTTTGAATGAAAGCACTTAATCATTCAATAAAGGTGTTATTAATCCTATTTTTTGGCTACAAGTTCATTTTGCAAAAGTAGTGTATCGTAATTACTTTGGTTTGATAACAGTGATTTTGAGTGGTTTGGCAGCTTGGGTTACTATTTCCAGCATATTTTTGGTAGTTGTTTGAGTAATGCACATATATTGTCAAGCCATATGTTTGTATCTATGGCAGCAACAACACCCACATTCATTACAGCCCCCTGTGTCTGCTGGATTTCACCACACATAAATCAACAACTAAACAAGTTGTGTAATATATTATGTTGTGTGCACACTCATTGGCAGGGCTAATTTAGCTTTGATAAATGTTTGCCCATCAAAATGCAAACAGACACATATGCCTAATATGGGTGCTGCTGTCACATAGCTAGACTCTAAAAACTGGTAATCAGACAAAAGGTTCACACCACAAATAAATAACAAAAAGACACTGCTCCCAGTGTCAATAAAGGCTGTCCTCCATATTAATCCTTTAAAAACATATGTGTATATAGACAGTTCCATACACAAGAAAAATCGAGGTCCAGTAGCTCACATCTTATTTTATTGACTTAAAAATATATAAAACACGGATTTGCGCTTTCATCTCCGTAACGGAGACTTCATCAGAATCATCTGTTCATGTCCTTTCCATTATTTAAAGCAATACAATCCTTCTCATTGGCTGGCCAATTAATACAAAGGTTTAAACTTCTCATATTTTAACCCTTACATGTCAACTATATATCTCATGTTAAATAACTTGTTCATATTAAAAAAGCAGACCTTTGAAAGTAATACATAAAATATATACATATAAAAGATGTCATATGTATTGTATATATATAACAAATGAATAAGTAAATAGGCATGGGAGTCTAAAGTTTACACACATTTAGAAATTGTATATATAAAAAATGCCTCGGAGTAGTTCAAGGGGCAAAATACTTGGGACACCAGTACTAAATACTCAAAAATCAAAAAGTCCATATTTTAACATACATTTAACAAAAAAATCATGTCCTATTAAAGTGTATCAAATAGTGCATACATAAAGTGCTTTATGTCATTGTAAATATAAATATAAATATAATACATATTGATTAAAATTCATAAAAAATAGTTAAAAGTGTATATAAAAACATGTAACAGTTCTTGTTCTTGTTCATATCTTCTTTTAATAGGGGTTAAAAATGTCATTGTTTCAAATAATGTCTCTTTGGGTCTGCCGAGAGAGGTTTCAAGGCCGGGCTAATAGAAATATGATCATTTAGACCTGGACAAATACATGCATCTAATCTAAGTTGCCAAATCATTTCTCGAAATTCTAACTTAGTCTCCCAGTCACCTCCTCTTTCATTGTGTCCAACTTCCTCCAGTATCCAGAATTTAAAATCAGCATCCTTACATGTCAATGTGTGTCTAAAAAGGGCATTATTTTCATTCTTTTTATTAATATCACGTAAATGTTCATATATACGTACCCTTAGGTTACGTTCAGTTTTTCCAATGTAGTACCCCCAACAGATTTTACAGTATTCCAAGTATGCAACACCTTTCGTATAGCAACTATTATATGTTTTATCCCTAATAATCATGTTTATACTTGGTATGTCCAATTCCTTCATTCCAGCTATAAATGGGCATTGTGCACACCTCCCACACTTGAAGGTACCGTATTTTGGACATGTTCCACTTCTGTATTCATTCTTATTCTTTTCCAGAATATTTTTCAGATTTTTGTTCCTTTTAAAACTATATCTTAATGGTTTCTGAAACACTCCCACCCTTGTGGGTATCCTACTAAACATATCCCAAATATCGTTTATACATTTCTTTATCCAACCCATTTCATTATAATATGTTAATGTCAAGTATGGTAGTTGTACTATATTTGGTTCAATATTAACATTCCCAGTTTTAATTCCAATGGTTTCCCCACTAGTCAATAACGGTACATAAGCGGTACCACATCCATTTATTACAAGTTCCTTAATAGGGTTAATTAACTCATCTGGGTACCCTCTTTCATTAAACATCTTGTGTAGATTCCCTATTTCTTCCAAAAAATCTACTTTATCAGATGTTATTCTCGCTATTCTGATAATTTGTCCCTTTACTATATTCTTTTTAAGATAATATGGATGGTCACTTTCATAGTGTAGGTATGAATTTGAATAGCATTATTTCCTATATATACTAGATCTGTAGGTCTTTTTACTATAGTCTTTCCATAACCTAACATCTAAATAATGTATTTCATCTGTACCAGTCTCATGTGTAAATTGTAAAAAACTAGTGCTGTGATTTATATAATACATGAATTCTATAATCGCTTCAACAGTTCCTTCCCACAGGATAAATATGTCTTCCAACAAATGATAATACCCCTTAATATTTTGATAGAATATAGATTTAAATACATATTGTTGTTCCCAATATAACATAATAATGTTAGCATATATGGGAGCACGCGCTGAACCCATAGCCACCCCATCCATTTGGTGATATAGGTCCCCTTGGAAATAAATATAATTGTATTTCAACACTAGTTCCATATTTTCCAATACAAGTTAGAATTCCTCAGTGGTCAAAAAAACAACCTCAACCAACATTTTTTCAAACCATGTAAGTCCTTCAGTATGGGGTATAACTGAAAATAATCCTTTACATCTATGGTGAGGAAAATTATATTTCCTTTAAATGGACTGGAACCAATTTTGTTCAAAAAATCCCACGAGTCTACCAAGATATGTGGGTATTCAGAATAAAACCTCTTTAGTTTAGTGTCCACATATATCGCCAGTAGTTGAGTTTTAGATCCTTGTGAAGAAACTATAGGTCTCAATGGCGGGTCATCCAGTCTTTTGTGTATCTTGAGGATACCAAAAATGGTTGGTATTACGGGTTTAGGAACTTTTAGAAAATTGTATAGGTTAATATCAATCAACCCCTGTAACAAGCTATCCTCTAAAGTCAAATCTATTCTTTTGTATGAAATATTCACTTCATTTCTTGAAACAATAACATATCTAGTGTACGTATCCAGTAATTCCAGCATTCTAGTAATATAGTCCCACTGATCCATAAGTACATCCCCACCCCCTTTATCTGGTTTCATCACATGGATTTTCTCATTTTCACTTAACTCTTTAAGTAGTTTACTTTCATTAGCTGTCAAATTAAATTTAACCATTTTATTATTTTTATATTCGTTTGTTATCATGCTAGTGACACACATCTCAAAATTCTGTATATCTTGTTGTAAAGGAGGGTTGTAAATACTCCTTTTCCTTAACAAATTACCCCGAGTATTTTGTGGGTCATCCTTAAAAATATGCACCAAGTGTGCACACTCATTGGCAGGGCTAATTTAGCTTTGACAAAGGTTTGCCCATCAAAATGCAAACAGACACATATGCCCAATATGGGTGCTGCTGTCACATAGCTAGACTCTAAAAACTGTTAGACTACTAGCTGCAGATGACAGTAGGAAGCAATGTGACTCTGCAGGCCTCCCAAGCTGTTCAACATGGGTCATGTTTATGTGCTCTAGGATTACTTCACATGCAGTCATTTACAAAGCAGACTTGAGCCATGGCATGTACATTAAGTACTGTGATCTGTAGTGTGGAGCACTAGAGATGTAGGGGTTCTAATCTCACTCCAGCCCACTTGGTGTGTGTGTGTGTGTGTGTGTGTGTGTGTGTGTGTGTGTGTGTGTGTGTGTACATCTCCCCAAGAGCAAGTATGGATACCACACTGATTTCAAAACTGGCATTGTTTTGTACTTTTTGGACCTTACAGCTGATAGAGGCCTCCAAACTCTCATCCTCCACAAGGCCTGCTGATGTCAGCTACCATAAGACTACCTAAAGCCATGTTAATGTCAGACTTAAGCTGTGGTGTGTGCAATAAATATTGTGATCTGTAGTGGGTAAACCTAGATAGTTAGGGGTTCTAATCTCACTCTGGCCCACTTGCTGTTTGTGTATATATTGAGTCTATATTATATAGATGAAAATTCAAAATCCCGAACGCTCACATGAGCGGAAATGCAGGAAATTGAAATTGCTATGGGGGGGGGGGCTGCACCCCCCCCACACCCCATGCTAAATATATGTTCCAATTCTGAGGTCGCACTACAGTGAGGAAAGGGCAAATTTTCTGATCTTCACTGTACCACAATCTCACAATAGTGATTATGAAGAACGACATTTTCAACTTCAAAGCCATTCAAGATTTTGATTTTTCATCAATCTAATAGGGATCCTATATATTGCCCCAGTGAGTAAGTGTGCATACCACACTGACTTCAAAACTGGCATTGCTTTGCATTTTTTGGCTCATGCAATTGATGCAGGCCTCCAAACTCTTGTCCCCCACCAGACCTGCTGATGTCATTTAACATAAGACTACCTAAAGCCATGCTAATGTCAGACTTAAGCTGTGGTGTGTTTAAGTACTGTGATCTGTAGTGTGTAGGATCAAATATGTAGGGGTTCTAATCTCACTCCAGCCCACTTGATGTGGTGAGAGCAGTGTGGTATACACACTTGCTGTGGTGGGAGTTTGGCATAATAGTTATGATGTTTACCTTGCAAACACAAGGTGCAGGGTTTGATTCTCACATGGGGTCATTGGCTAAGCTTAAAATGGGCCCCAAGGGCAGTTAGCCTAATATGAGTCTATGAACCTATGTGTTCGGGTGTGGATGTGCAACTTCCTAGAAACAAATATGCATCCCACACTGACTTACAAACAGACAGGGTTTTGTGCTGTTTTGGCCCTAACAGGTGATGCAGGCATCCAAACTCTTGTCCTCCACCCGGCCTGCTGATGTCATCTACCATAAGACTACCTAAAGCTATACTAATATCAGACTTAAGCCATGGTATGTGTGTTAAGTACTGTGATCTGTAGTGGGTAAGACTAGATAGGCAGAGATTCTAATCTCACTACATGCCACTTCATGTGTGTGTGTGCACTGTGCAGTGTCCTACAGACATAAATAGGTTGTGATACTATTCTCACAGCCTATGGGATAACTAGGCATTGGAATTTACTAGGCTAATGGCCCTAGTGTCCTTAAAATCCTAGCAAAGTTGTTACCCTTATTTATACAATCAGTACCTATTGCCCCTGTCCAAGGGGGACACAGGTGGAATCGTCATGGTAAAATTATGGTCACCTATCCAATCACACAGATTGCATCTAAAGAGGGCCATTGAGGTGCTCTGTTTGACATGATGTAGCAGTCTGCTACAAAGGTGTGTTAAACTCTGGTAGACAGTTCTCTCCCTCCAGGGGGCTGTATTAATGTCACATACTAGGTTAAGGTCTATACAGCAAGTAATCCATGTACCATTTGACTTATGGATATGCAGCATTTCCAGGGCTGCAGGGTCAGAGATTGCCTCATATGCAAGGCAGAGATCACCTCTGAATAGTCTGTGTGATACACACTAAAGTGACAGTGATATCAGATGATCCCCATTGACAGATGCTGAAGTCCTGACTTCCCCTTATGAGGAAATTATGTGGTCTCTCCAACTGCTGCAGGTGCTTGGAAAGGTACATACCAAAAGAGCCATTGCACTCAACTATTGGTTTACTGACAGAGGAGTACATGGAGGTTATAATGTCTACTTTTTCTGGAGGCAATGTCCTCACTTATTATATGAGCATGATAGAATGCCCTTCTTACCACTGTGGAGACATGGTGATCTAAGGTAAGTTAGCTGTCAATCTGTGTGCCCAGGTCTCCCACCACTGAGTATGTATGTCAGGTGTTGCTATTGATGTGGTACTTTGCAGGAACATCGCTGTTACTGAAAGCAATGATAATATATATTTGCATTCCTTTTAAGGCCATGATTTTGGCAACAATCATTTGTTCATGTAAGACCCTCATGTAGGATAATGACATGCTTTGGAGATTCTATGACCACTCCCAGTTTGTAGGCATCAGCAAACCTTGTCAGCCACAGACATATACTTTGTGCTTGCACTTTGGAGAAATGGATTCCTAACAATACAACACCCATGAGTAAACCCTGTGGAACACAGCTGGTTACATCTCTGCTGTTGGAGGTGGATTCCCCTACTTTGACTATATGACTTCTATCACTGAGGCAGTGAATGACCCCTCTAAAAATATAAGGGCTGATACCTAGCTGTGTGCATTTGTCAATGATGGCTGAGTGGGGGATAGTGTCAAATGATTTGGCTAAGTCCAGATAGGTTGTACGGACATATTTCCCCCTCATCTAGCTCCTTGGTGACTGTCTCAAAGACATCCACCAGGTTTCACAGGCATAATCTCCCTTTGACAAATCCTTACTGTGTAGGGTCAACTCTGTGGAGATTACCTATATTTTTGTTGATAAGATCTGTGATGATTTGCCCCATGGCCTTGTAACCCATTTGTAGGCCTTTGACTGACATTGTTTAGAAGCAGGCATTAAAACTCTACTGCTTTGGGTGGTCAAATAAGTGATGAGACAGTCATACATATCAGAATTTATACTGGTGATGTATACACAACATGTATTTTAAATGCTAGCCACAGTTTCATTTGAAGCCAGGACCATGTGGACCAAAAATTAATGTTTTCAAAGCCTTTAGCAGATTAAGCCACTGTTACAGCAGGTATAGTTTTACATGTTGTAGATATAATTGCACAGTTACCTGCTGTTCCATACCTCACTTACATCTATTGTTATGTGTATGGCTTTATAGTAATGTCTTTCTCTACTAGAGTCTCAGTTACACTCCTATTTTTCCACTAATTTTATAGCTAATTTGGCAATGCGGTGCAACGTGCACGATGGTTTAAACACACTTAAAGATGGGAAAATGACAAGTATTATATTTTGCTTAAAACACGTGTTAATCAACTGGCTGTATAGCTTGGCAGGTTGATGCACTGTTCTTCAGGTGCAATGGTCTTGGGTTTGAAATAGGGTGCAGGTGTTATTTTTGAATGTAACATGATTACTATCTTTTCAAATACATATATCAATATACTGTCATTAAGCTTAGCGGTGGTGCACGTCATGCTGCATTGCACAATCATTCTTTTAAGAAAAGAAAAATGCGGAGCTATGACAGTGATGAAACGAGGTGCAAGAAAGAGGAAAAACATAGTGAAAGGCAGGTAGGTATGTGCATAAAGGGTGCAGGAAAGAACCATAGCCATCCATTTTTTCTACAGCAACAACTGTGAACTTTAACATTTCTTTACTGAATTTGGACTTTCACCCCCAGAGAGATGACAACATAAGTGCATTGTCAAACCAATTGAACCAAATTAAGTGTGTCCAGTGGACACATGTGCAAAATAGACAGCTATGTATGGGAAGATATTTTTTTTGAGAGGGGGACAGATGCCCATTTTTTTTTAAAGTGAAAATGGAATGTTGGGGAAGGGACATAGGTATGTGTGGGGCAGGTAAGTTGGGAAGGTGAGGAAGCTTTTAAAGACAGGCAAGACAGTCAACACAGCAGACAGGGTTGGTGTGTGACACAAGAGGGGGGTGAACACTCTGGTTGGGGAGAGTGTTGTGGAATCCCAGTCCCATGGACATCAGACACGATAGCAGTGTGACTCAAGTCCTCACCCATGGGACTGTCAGCACTAAACCTTCACTGCTCCTGTGGAGGCAGTGGTCGATGCTGCCATCTGGAGCCAGATTGCCCACAAGGATGGACAGTATGCATTCCATCCCAGCATAGGCATGCACCACCAGTTTGGCACAGCAGCCCATGCACCATGTCTGGCAGTTCATCATGGGTGACAAAAGTAACCCCTCCACCTCCACTCCCATAGGGGGAACCATTCCCAGCCTGTGGGGTGGAACTACCCAATGTACCAGGTAGTGCAGGGGCAGTAGAAAGGGTGCCATCAGGCTGAGGCCCAGATGTGTTCGGCCTGGTGCCTTAGCCAAGGAAGCCAAAGTAGGTGGATCACCGGGAACCAGCCTACCATACCTCTCAACCTCTTAATGCAAGAAATCTGGACAAAGTCTAAAATAATGTGCGACAAAGGCCGAAAAATAGGGACAGGTTTTAAATATTGCTTTTATAAACTTAGAAAGCTGCTAGAATAAGAGGATTTGTGTTAGCATGCATTATCTGAAGGAAATGAAGACTGAAACACAAATATATGTTATTTTTTAATGACTTCAATACTCCATGATTTTCCGGAAAACCACAGATATTATGAGGAACAGACCAAATATTTGAGTCAAAAATCTGGACATTCTGCGAAAATCTGTACAGTTGAGAGGTATACAGCCTACCTTGTTGTGCTGTCGTAAATTAAATATAAACATAAGGAAAAATAAAAATAACCAAACAAATGCAATTAATAACATAAAGGAAAACAATAATGAGTAATGGAAACAAAATGAAAATAATATAATGAGGAACATAACAATAAATAATGTAAATGAAAGTTTTTTTAACAGCAAACCAATATTAAATTATACACAAGGCCAACATAAGAGGTGATTATAAATAATAGGATAATATCAAATTATAATAATAAATGTAATTAATAAATAAAAGAAGAGAAGAGATGGAGTGACAGAGAAAAGAAAGACATTAGTAAATTCACAGATATAACTAAATCCAAATATCTGGTGCAGTGTGAATAACAGAAGACCAGGAACCAAATGTAAATTGCATCAAACAAGCCTGTATACAAACTCCCCCTGTGATTCATGAAGCTTGCGCCATGTGCAGGAGTAGCGTCGGTGATCTAGTGCCAAATATGGCCGCCGAGCGATTCAGGTACGAGCTGTTTTCACGTGCACTACCAGTGTACGCCAGAGCTGCGCAGCTCCCGGCGTATGTATGTTAATTACCCCATGCACAGCAGTGTAGTATGCAAATGAAGGTATATAGCGATTAATGAAGTGGTGCAGGCGTAGCGTAAGCATGAAGAAATGTAAACCAAAAAAAAAAAAAAAAAACGGTTTACATTTTGTCAAACATAAAATCGGAGCAATGAAAGCAGACCAAACTTACCTATAATAATGTTAATATATGCCAGTGGCTAAATATATAGCCAATGGCATAAAAAAACATGCACAACACATAAAAAATAACATTTAATGTCATGGCCACACTAACGCAAAGTAAAACCGCAGTGCATCTGTGTGCAAACGGGATCACAAGGAAAATATACTTAGATGTCATAAAACTGCAATGTAACACAATTCCTGAATTCCCCATAATAGTCAATGGCATGCATGCTACACCACAACCATGGCGCAAGGGTTGCTAAGGGTCTGTGACAGTGTTCTGTGCGGTAACTAGGAATTAGTAGTCAATGCCATGCAAATGAGTCAAGTAATATTGAATTGCAAATTCCCCGCCGGTGTAAGGATATACCACACGGAATAGCAGTACAACACCGAGGAGTGGCCTGGAGGTAAACATGACATCAAGAGAGGGGTGCACCACCGTCATTGCTAATCCGGGTTGTCTGTTGCTAAGCAAAGCTGCAGGATAGGGGTGTGGAAGTAGCCATAGCTTTGCTTAGCTGAGAGCACACAAGGTAACCGAAAGTGCATGTGAACATGGATGAAAACGTGCTCGAAATCCGGTAAATGGCTGTGCGTGGCACGCACCACAACTGAAACAGGAAGGATATGGGAAAACAATAAGGAAATGCTGCAGCATGGCAACTGGAGTACAAATGAGTAATTAACACCTAGGAACTCACAGTGGGCCATTGACAACAGCTAATAAGGCTGCTAGCAGCTGCCTACAGAACAGGAAAGAGGAGGTGCTGTACAGCAAAGAAAAGAGAACTGTCACAGCAGAACAAAGCAAGCTTGCAGTAGATCAGCTACATAACACATTTCCCAACACAATCCTGGGTTGTGAAAGTACAAAACAAGAAAACCAGCAGCTTGGATGCATGCCTGACAATGGGAGGGGAATTGGGTTGAAAATTGAAGTAAAGGGCAATAGATGAATCACGGCAGCCAAGTGTAAGTCAACACCAAAGGCTCCACAATAGCAGTACCTGCTGTAAAACCAATAATTAAGATACCCCACAGCTGGAATTGCACAAACACACCCATTTACACCGGCATCATCCATTGCACAATAGTATAAGGTGTGAATG
Source organism: Protopterus annectens (assembly GCF_019279795.1). Classification (NCBI taxonomy): domain Eukaryota; kingdom Metazoa; phylum Chordata; order Ceratodontiformes; family Protopteridae; genus Protopterus; species Protopterus annectens. The sequence goes on from NC_056734.1 coordinate 133,609,291, forward strand.
CCCCACACACACAATTTTGTATTCCAAGACACTCTGCGCCATTGGTGTATACAGACAGGGAACTTTTAATATGTACATGTTAGGGGCCACCATATCTTTGATTCACCAGCATGTGTTGGAGACTGATGGGGGTGTGGAGGATGATGCCACCAACCATCTCAGGCACCAGAGGAGGAGAAGAGTGTTCAGACCCAGGGTAACCTACCAGGGGCTACATGATCTGGAGATAGTAGAGCATTACTGGGTGGACAGGGGCATCATACAACAACTTGTTGAGCTGTGCCAGCCACGCCTCAGAGCCAGGAGTAACAGAGGGGAACCCATCCCAGTGGACACGAAGGCATTTGTAAGCTTAAGAATACTAGCCACAGGTACCTTCCAAAGGCCAACTGGGGATATCATGGGGATTTCACAGGCATCAGCATCCAGGATACTCCACCAGTTCCTGGATGCCATGTTACCACATGCCAATGAGCACATATACTTTCTCCAAACACAGCAGGAGTTGGCCAGCAATATGCATCTCTTCCACCATGTGGCAGACTACCCGGAGGTACTGGGTGCAATAGACTGCATGCACATACACATCAAGTCACCACCCGGTGAGCAGGGTAGGTGCTACATAAACCACAAGGGATACCCCTCCATCAACTGCCAGGTCATGTGCAATGCCCAGGGCATTATCATGGATGTGTGTGCTGGTAGCCCTGGAAGCTATCATGACTCCTGCATCTGGCATGCCTCACAGCTGTATCAGGTATTTTACAGAGGGGACATCCCATATGGCCACCAGGTGGGGGATGCTGGCTATGCACTGGAACCGTGGATGATGACTCCCATCAGAAATGCACACACAGCCATGCAAAAACACCATAATGAGGCACACGCAGAAACCAGAATCATCATAGAGCACGCGTTTGGGATGCTGAAATCACAGTTCCATTGCTTGGACATATCTGGTGGAGCCTTGCAGTACTCACCAGGCATGTGTGCCCACATCTTCATAGTATGGGCCATGCTACACAATATGATCCTGCAGAAACAGCTGCAGCAGGGACAGAATAGTGAAGGCCCTCACAGCCCACCACCATTGCCAAGGGACCCACAGGCACAGAGGGACTCAGACCACGAACACCCTGTGCTAGCCCCAGTAGGCAGAAGGAGGCGTACCCAGTATGCCCATGCCTTGGCAAAGAGAGAACATATATAGCACACACACACTGACAGTGTAGGCACTCATGGACTGACACCGTTCTCCACCTGCACACACAGCAAACATTGATGGCACACACACACGACCACCTGTAAATTGCCATATATAGGTGGTCAACTGTGTGCATCCTACATAGGTAGCCCTCAACTATTGTACACACAACCACCATTGGCACAAGGTAAGTCAATAACTGAACAGTAAATTAAGCTATCAGCATGTGTCCATACTGTATGTAGAGGTTCATAGATACATAGGTAGGTACATGGCCAACTGCCGAGGCCACTCATAAGCATAGGCAAAAAGTGTCTGCTGTCACCACCCCATCGATTAACTAACTGTCTCTCTGCAGAGCGGAGCCAATTGCGGGATCCCTGGGGTGTATCCACTGTTCCCCACCCACTCTGCAAGGATTCCCTGGAGTGTAAGTGAGGGGTTTTATATAATGTAATCAGGGATGTAGTTCCAAATAATGGGGAGTATCCCTGACAGGTATCTTCGCAGATGTTTACATGTTACATAGTATACCTTAAACACAGCTTGCATATATAGGTAGCTTTCCACAGAATAATAAACATGTGGAGCACACAACTGCTGAAATGTGAGTTAATCACCCTTGTACTACCAGTGCCTGCTCTGAGAGGTAAAATAACACTGCCAGGATTAGAACACGCAACCATGTACACAATCTTCACAATAATATACCACTAAGCTACCTGAGATGTACCAATGGCAGGTGTGTATACTGACAGGTTAAAACACAAAAGGTAGGAATGTGTGGAAATAGGGCAAACTGGCATGTACCCAATGAAAGGTGTATGTTATATATATATATATATATATATATATATATATATATATATATATATATATATATATATATATATATATATATATATATATATATATATATATATATATATATATATATATATATATATGTATAGATACACATCATCATATATATAGAGAGAGGGAGAGAGAGATATATGTCAATATATGGGGATATACATATATATGTAGATATATAGATAGGTTAACAACATCTACATAACCATGGAGGTACATATAAATGAGATACCTACCACATACCGACTGCTTTACATACCGATGCACGTAATCCCGAGGCTTAAGGTCTGAAAGAACACAGTACTGAAACACCAGATGCACGAGGTTTAAAATCACGATGTTAAGGGACAGTTAGTCAGTGCTTTTGGTGTTGCAGTTCAGGTAGGTTACTGTGTGTAAGTGTGTTTCTGAGGGCTGCAGTGTGTGTAAGTGTGTGTTCTGAGTGTGGTGTGTGTCCTTGGGGGACTGTAATGTGTGGGTTAGCTTTGTGCATCTGTTTGCGCGATCTAGGAGGTAGAATATTAAAGTGGGGGGTGTGGGGGGCGCAGACACCTACATGAAGGGGTGTAGGAGGGCTTGCCCACTTGCTCATACGTAGTGTAGGATGGTTTGTTTGGATGTGGTGGGTAGCAGTGTGTCTGTGTGTGCGTGCTGCATGTTCATGTTATTTTCGCGAGCTACCGTCGCAGTCAGTAATGTGGGGTATGGGAGTCTGGGCCCGGTACTGTGTGCGTCGGAACTGTGAGGTTTCGGGATTCTGTAGGTATCCCGTATACAGCAGTTGAAGTGTTCAAATATGTGTATAACATGGACCATAGCAATCACACATTCTGCCACGACCAACCTTTATGAACAAAGGATATGGAGAGTATATGCCTATACACTATTACAAATATGTGATATGGACATGAGCCAATGGTGTTACCACCTGTCCCACTTTGCGAGGGACAGTCCCTCTTTGGGTGGTTGTGTCCTGACCAAATATATTAAACGTGGCAAATGTCCTGGGATTGCAGGACATAGTTATGTCCCATATGTAATGCAATAGTTGCATACAATAGTTCTTTCTATATCTAAAATACCTACATGTTACAAGAAACTGGATAAGCAACTAAACCGCTACAAGAATAAGCTTATATTTTGGCAAGAAAGGAAAGTTCTATTCCTTGTACTGACCGTGGGTTTGTGTCGGCCTGTAAATTCTGATGTGTGTCCCGAAAATGTCCCACTATGGCCATGTGAAAAGGTGGCAACCCTAGCCAAAGAGGGTCAGTCACCAACACAACTACAATGACTGCAAATACCTATGACAGAAATACACAGCTTTCATGTAGCAACACTTCATTACATTGTGATATATTTCTGAAAGGATTCAAGGACTAAAATCACCTGCATGCTATACAGGAACTACATAACAGTGCCTTAATGAATCGGCCTGCAATTACCATAGTATTAGTCCACTAAAGGATAGGTGTTCAAATAGGGAAGGAACCCTCATGCACATATTGATTATGTATAAAAGCAGTTACTACACACCTGCACCTGCAATGCACACCCACCAACATCACCCCCACACCCAAACAAATTACAATACAAGCTGTAATAACATCACAAATCATTCACTCACTGTACGACATCTGCAGAAGCCTTAACATACCTTGTCAAAGACACACTAACATGGCCCTATGTGAAATAGTTGCTGTTATACAATGGAACAGCTGCTGATGTTACAGGGTTTGTTTGCACTAATCCCATTTCAGAGGGTTGTGTGTACACCGGGATGTGTTACCAATTACTGAGTAACAGCACAGTATGCTACACATGTACACCAAATCAAGGATGTCTGGTGAGCACACTGTAAACCACATAACAGTTCATGCATAGCCATACAGCCTTGAGCTGCCCAAAGATCCTTGCCAGACTTAAACATCTGCAGAAGTATCAGGTGCAAACAAACCCTGCATAAGTAGCAATGTTCTGAAATATAACAGCTGTACTCACATGTAGAACAAAATCGTCTTACCATTACACTCAATCCACGGGAGTCATGAAGCTAATATATCTCTGTCTGTCTCCATATAGCTGTTGAAATACATCACAAACAACACATCCAGGCCGTCTTTCTTGAAAGTAAGGCAAACGGACAACGCCCAAAAGGAGTACTCAATTATAAACCACTATTGCCATGGTATCAGCTAATGGTGTAGTTGCACAGCTGATGTGCATCTAATTGACTACTTTGGAACACCAATTGGTGGTCAGGATACCACGTTACCGATATTTAACTAGAAAAGGATGGCTTATCACACATTCAAACCATCCGTATATACCAGCAGAACGTTACAAAGAAGATTGAAACACAAACTGAAAAGGATTGAATCAACAGTTAACGACACCTCGGGTTACTAATAAGGTATGTAGAACAGTCAGTATGTCTGTGTATTTAGTACCTGTTCTGTAGTTTTTAAAGTGCACGCAATCCATATAGTGGAAACAGTTATCTTGTAGTGATGTATTGTTGAGCATAGTAACGCTTGTAGTATTTGTGTGTACTGCTGTAGGTCACAAGGCAAACACCGCATGCACCACAAGGGATGCTATATAAGGGCTTTGAACACAAATATTCCACACCAGCCGCTGTCAGTGGCAGGGCTGGTCCAACAAGTATGTGCTATAACGGGATAGTATATGTTGATATATTGTAACAGTAGCCATATGCATGGGTGTATTACTGAGAATAACATGTCGAAGGTTGGCCCACTGTGCAATTATGATTTGCATTGTGGGATATTGTGCCAATAACTGTGTAATGTACAGTAATGTAGGTAGATATGTATTACAAGTTACATTGCATTACTGTTAGGTTAGGCAAACATTAGTTATGTCTATTGGCATTTACAATACACAATAACAGGATACATATGACCTTTAGTCACCCGACAGTTTATCAGCATGATAGCAAATTAAAATGGAAAAGCTAGTTAACTATCCATGTACATAGGACATGTAATAAGTGCAAAGGTAGGTACTAGGCTGTCTTACCAAGGGTATTTATAAGCCTATCTAGAGTGTGTTGGCTTTTGCCACCCCCCCATAGGTTAGTTCCCTGTGCCTCTGAATAGCAGAGCCATTAGTTCCCTGTGCCTCTGTCCAGCAGAGCCACTACAGTGATCCACGGGGTACATGTCTGTCTCCCATCCACATGTCAAAGTTTCCCTTGAAGGGTGCTAGTGAGGGACCTTGCCTGATGTACATTGGAATCATGTTCCAAAGCATGGGAGTGTCCAGGTCAGGAATCTATCCGTCCAGCACGTCCTAGTCATCATTGTGGTTAGGTGTATATCACTAGAGCATGTAGCTCTCAGGGGCCTCTGTTTAGGTGGAGCATATCCAGCAATACTGGGTTGGACATGGGCCTTGGATGTCAAGCAGAGATCACCTGTGAGTATGCGGTATGCAACCGAGTACAGCAGGAGTTTCTTAGGTTGGGTTGCATAGGTCATCTGTTTGAGGTCAGTAATCCTCTTGGTGTGGTACTTTTGTGGTCTTCCAAACTGTTGCAGTTGTCTTGTAAGGTATATCCCAAATGGGGTGTTGTATCCTTTAATGGGTCTTATAAGTCATGAGTAGAGAGGCACAATGGCCTCCTTTGATCTGGATGCGAACCCATTAGAGATTAGGGGGGGCCATGTAGAAAGATATTCTAACCACCTTGTCATTATGGGTATTGAAGGAGAGATTGCTATCTACTGGGGTTCCCAGATCCCTTATTACCTTTTCTGTATGTAGGGGACTAGCACCTATGTGGTAGTCAACGGGTAATTAGTTATATCCAAAGGGGATGACTATGCACTTTTTGGCATTCAGCTTGAGGCCATGATATTGACACCAGGTATCCATCTCAGTGCGACCCTTTCAGAGGGTGTCTGTAACAGCTGAGGAAACAATTATGTCCCCTAGTTTGCAGTCATCTGCAAACCTTTTCAGCCAAAGCCCTCCTGTGCTTGCCTGTGCATCAGAGAATTATATACCGAACATGAGGGGTCCTAGGACTGAGCCCTGGGGGATGCCACTTGTAGCTGGTATACAATCGCACCTAGGGTATGCAACTCCCATTGTGTGGGTTCTGTCCATGAGCCACTTTGCAAACCATCACATGACATAGGGGTTAATGTTCAGGCAGATGGGTATGTTGATAATACCAGAATGAGGAATGGTAATGAAAGTCTTTGAGAGATCTAGGTAGGCTGTGTGGACCTCCTTACCCTATTCTAATGCCTTGATAACTGTGTCTAAAGAAGTCCACCAGGTTTAGGAGGCACGGTCTGCCCTTAACAAAGCCAAACTGGGAGGGGTCAAAGGTTTGGAGGTACCCAATGTCTCTGTGACTGAGATCCATGATGTGCTCCATAGCCTTACAGACCAGGCTAGTCAGGCCTATAGGGCAATAGGTCCCGTGGTCCATTGTGGCGCCACCTTTGTGGAGTGGGATAACTGTTGTTGTGCACCATTCAGGGGGCACTAAGCCTGATGTGAGGCTATTACTGAACATGGTGCATAGGTGGGGAGCCAGTATGTTCTGAAGTTCGTGTAAAACACAGCCTGGGATGTTGTCTGGTCCCATGGATGCTGTGATATTGGCTTTAGAGTGTGCAACTTTGAGAGGGAGGGGGAAAGGTAGCACTGAATCTATCTGCCAGGATGTTGGCAATATCAGTTGGTTCTGTAATGTTCGTGCCTTTGTGCTGTAACTCAGAGCAGATCTGGGTGTTGACATTGAGATATCTGATATAGCTATAGAATGCTTTGTGGTTGTTGTTGGAATTAGTGGCGGTTTTGTTTTCATAGCTAGCTTTGGAGGATCTTATAAGGGATCTCACCTTCTTACTGAGGCTGACCAGGGAGCTCCTCCATGCATGGGATTGTACTCTCGTTTCCAACAGTGTCTTCCTCCTGTAGTACAGTTTGTTTATGGCAGGGGACCACCAGATTGGTTTGCTTAATTAGGAGTATAGCATCTTGGTTCTGTTTGGGATAGCACAATCCATGCACTCATGTAAGTGCTTATAGAGTGCATTTGTGTAGGATTCAGCAGTTGTAACAGTATTGTCCATCTGCATGAGTGTCATGACATTCACCACGTCTGTCTTATGAAGCATGAAGTTGGCTTTGTAGACATATTATACTGTGGTTCCCTTAATGGGGGTTGGGGGCGGGATGTGGGTATCAACGGTGTTCAGCTCATGGTTGGATCGGACCAACAAGGAGTTGACTTCAGGTGTGGAGCACCGGTCACTCATGTTGGTAATGCCTAGGTCTAGGATATTGTTGCCCCTGGTAGGTGTGTGGATATGTTGATCCAGGGCATTGGTGTTTATGAATTCCAGAAAGCGTTGAGCTAATGAGTTGGTACACGAGTAGTTTTCTCAGTTAATGGTGGGGTAGATTCAGTGAGACTATGTGATGAGTGTGGTGTGGTGCGAATGTTTACCTTCTCCACATGACTGTCAGGGTCAGGCTTGGTTGGAGAGAGCTTTACCTCCAGTTTGGCTAGATAAGTGCATCTCTCACAGGTTGTAGTGTTGGGTGGTAGGTGGACAGGCTTGTCTGTGTACATGAGGCAATGTGTACATTGCCTCAAGATGTCCAGATTCATCAGATAGACAGGAGAGAACACTGGCAGTTGACTCTTGGACATGCCTGAATATAGAACTACTTTCCCCTAGATAAGTGAAGTAAGTGAGTACAAGAGCTATTTTACTCTAAGCAAGTGAGAAAAGTATGTACAAAACCTGTTTACCTCTAGGTAATGAGGAAGATTGAGTGCTATAGTAATTAGTAGCTTACGTAGTGCTTACAAGTTCTGAACAAGTGCTGAGCATGAATAAGCAATCCAGATAGGGTCTTGGATAACATAAACACACTGCCCCCCCAACAGGTACACAATCATATATCCATGTACACCACAGGGCCCCTGTACCCACAACTATGCAGGTACAAGCTCCACTCAGGCTGCATGGGACCTGTCCACATCACAGGTTGTATCATACACATATGGCAAAACAAGATGCTCTCCATGTACAACTCATGTAAAACATAGCTCCAAGTCAGGCTGTGTACACACTGAATGGTGCACACCAACAGGTATCACAACCCACAAAGGGGGAGACACCACTGATAATGGGAAGTACTGCACTACTACCCTGTTGAGTCTGATCTGGAAGGCCATGAACCTTGATCAAATAATTGATATCAGCAGTACAGATGTAGATAACAGTATGGTTGATTTCACACTGCATATCATAACCTTGCCAGGTCATAGGACATCATCACCCATACTGTGTACCACCTACACTTGGTATACTAGATGTACATTCCTATGTCACAGGAGTGTTTTGCAATGGAACTGCTGGCAGAACCAACACTACAGAAGGTGTCTGAATAATACATGCTCATCACACCAGTGGCAGCTACAGTAAGTCAGGGTTAATGAATTGTATTCTCCCTCATTGTAGTCCATACTTCATAGGCAAACAGAAGGCATCTGTCTATTGAAGTATGCGAATGACTATGACCTAGGAGCAATAGCCGACTCAGGAGTGTTGTGGACAACATACAGAAGGGGCTTTGTGGGTGAGGTGTGTGGGACATATGGCCACAATCTGACAGCTACATATTGCATTGTCACCCCTATGTTAATAACCCTGTACCCATGAACTACCACCTAGGCAGCGGTCAACATAATGGACACTTGTGTGTAAGGGATGCAGCTGGGCAGTTGTCTTTCCTGTGATAGCTACGTCACCACACCTGTTAGGTAGTCATATGTGGCAACCCTAACAATGACAGGGTGCCAACCATGAATTTAGAGATCATTGTCCAGCCATACACAACACTCAAGTGACCCATATCAGATCACATATTTCCTTTAAGGGGTATTGGCCATGTGCAGATGGCCTACACCAGCCTTCCCATTCCCCATCTCCACTATGTAGTATGATGCATACCCTGAATAAGTCCATGTCCAACCCAGTGATGTTGGACATGCTACATGTACACATCCTGATCTCAAACACATACTTCATGGACATCCACCTTCCACATGCTGGACAGATCCTTGTCCCATATACTTTGCATAGTCCTGCCATACTATGCATTCCTGTCCATCAAAGCTGCACATCGCTCCCCTCTCAGACATGGTGTATGACCACATGGTAAATGTATCATTAACCCTGTGGATCAGTAATGTGGCACTGATCCACCTGGCCATAGGAGCCCCACCTGTTGGCTACTGCCAGGTAACCTTTCATCCTAGATTCATACATGGTCCATGGCATATAGCCTACTAGTGACTTTGACTGCATATGTTATAGTTGATATCCATCCCTGCAAATGCCATCTGGCTAGCCAGTGTCCCATGTATATCACATGTGCAACACAGGTGATACATGGCAGGATGTTGAATTGCTGTATAGTGCCGTGTAGATGTATATGGCAGAACACATACATGTAAAACCTTATGCGAGCAAGTCTGCAGGGTCACAGGTTATGTCTGTTAAGGTAGTGTAAGTCTTTATATGTGACATATACACAGCATCAAGGTTGAGTGCATTAATGTGGACACATCCAGCCATGTGCTGATAGGTAGGAACACCAGTACAGGCAAACAGACATGCCCACATCAAGACAGCGTCCACATGGAGTATGAGCAATGTAATCAGGTGGCACACACACACACACACACACACACACATATATGGTGATAATATCCACTCACCATTGAGTGTCACATGTGTGTGACACAAACACATTAGTGTCATGTAGGTTTGCAAATACAACTATTTAAATGTAATAAATGTGATGCACATGTATGTTCAGCTGTAGCTCTGTATGTCTCTTTGAGATACTGTGTCCTGTCTCCATCATTATGTCTTCCAGGTATGCTGCATGCAAGGCTACCCCCTTTTACCCGCTTGGAGGATGAGGCCCTCATCCCATACTTACTTGACAATCATGATATCCTCTTCAGCCATGTGCCACAGGATGCACAGCAACGGGATGCCCTGTGGATAGAACTTCACAGGAGGTTTAATGATGTGGGTGGCCACAACCGCACATACCAGCAGGTGCGCAGACACTGTACAGACCTCATTAGATGGGCAAAACAGCATGTGAATGCAATCGCCAGGGAACAATGTGCAACAGGTGGTGGACCACCAACCCAGCCCACACTCACATGTACCGAGGAGCTACTGGCCAACCTGGGGACACCTGCAGAACCACATCCACAAGCGTTAGCTGATATTGTGGAGGTGGGTGTCTCTCAACCACTGAGCCTGGAGTTGCCTGGTAAGTCAGTACTACACCTATAACAACTTTATTCCATATAGTTGCATGTGTCACTGAACAATATGTAATGTAACATCATATGCAAGGCATGTATACACACATGCTGCATACTATAGTATGCTACTCTGTGTATGCACACATGTGCATACACCATTGTATAGTCTAATGTACTGGTGTATGTGTTAACATGCACATTGCACCCTGTAGCCATCATACAGGCATGGATAATGCTCATACTGCTGTGTTACTCCTATTTAGGTACCTCTGGCATTCCGCTGCAACAGAAGCCCATTGCAGTTGAGACTGTTCAGGTATCATAATGCACATATCGATCTGCCATGTAGCCATTTACAACATGTACACATAATGTATGGTCCTGTCACAATATACAGGTCAGACCTGCAATGCATCACAATGCCTGCCCATGTGCAACACTTGCAAACTATGTGAATCATCTCACTGACATGAATCCTCACAAACTGTCATTGCCAAATGTGTGGACAGCTGTGCATACAATGGTGGAGGTGCTGTTCACTGTAGGGACATGTACTACAGATCAGAACTACACATGTGGGGAATACAAACAGTACTACACAGTGGGCTAGAGTATGGCCAGCCCACAGGATTCACTGGTGTGGATCATAGCCCTGCTATGAATGTCACACAACGTGATGTGCTATCTTGACATGTCCATGACATCTAGTGGCCTGGCTGCAACACTGCCTACCTATCCTGAAATCATATCCCACATACCACCCTTTGTCTGCATAATCCTGTCATCAGTGGAGCATATGACATCTATGGGTGTATGCCATATGGGACAACACAGACATGTGAAATAGATGCCCATCACAATAATTTGGCCAACACATGTACACACATGGCCATGGAGGATGGCCAGAGATATGGAGCAACACACACAGTAGACGTGATGTGCTTGTGTGTACACCCTGTCGTACAATGGCTACACATGGTCCAACTATGGCCTTTGTGTAATGGTTATACTGTAGATGTGGAACACTAGACATCCTACAGGCATGTGCACATCTTGTGTAGGCATAACATCAATCCACCACATAAGATGTGTTGAACATCTTGAGGGTGTCACAACATGACAGCAGTCACCTGTAAAGTATCCACATCAGCCCACAGATACAGTACATTCCCCTTGCTGGTGTCGGACATCAGTGTCATACTTGCTCCTTGTGTGTGTGTGTGTGTGTGTGTGTGTGTGTGTGTGTGTGTGTGTGTGTGTGTGTGTGTGTGTGTGTGTGATACACAGATGTCATGTGGGACATGGTGTACCGACATGTTCGCCATGTCTAGCCATAGTTGCCAGGCAGCAGCAATATGGTTGCAGATGTGCAGGGGGTGTCATCTGTATACCCTTCAGTGACATGTGTCACAAATTCCACATCATGGTTTAGTGTGTATACACCTCAGTGACATGGGTCACATTCCACAGTATATATGTATTGTATCTGAACACAGTCATGGCTATGAACTGTGTCTGTAACTCACACTGTATAGCAATAAAGATGCCTCATGATTCCCTGCAATGGCCATGCACATCAGCTAAATGTGCAGAATATCTGTAGGGCGGACAGACAACACTACATTGGGACACCATTACCCCACTGTATATTAGACAGGACACCATTGTGTTAAACATGTATGCATGTCATTGCACATGTCAGCAGATCACATGTCATACTACATGTGATTGTCAAGGTCATATGCCACATATCAGGCAGGTGTACTGTTAACCTGTGCTGGTCTACATGGTGTAACACAGGGATGTATGCTAACTACTACTATGATTGTATAATTTGCATGCCATCTGCTATGACACATGCATGCTGTTGTGTGCAACCCAGGGATGTATGATAACTACCACTATTATTGTCTGCGCTGCATGCCATCTGCCGTATCACATGCATGTTGCATGCCTTCTGTCATATCACGTGTGTGTGTGTGTGTGTGTGTGTGTGTGTGTGTGTGTGTGTGTGTCTATTGTATAGATTGTAATGTACAGTTTTTGTCTACCCTCACAGGTGATGTAGGTGCGTTGCCCTCCTGCAGTACATCTGATGTTAGTGTCCCCAGAGACTCTAGCAGTAACGATGAATGTATGATTGAGGCACAGGCAGAGTTGTCAGGGGATGAAACTGTGCCATTGGTTGCCATACCAGTTATACAAAGCTTTTTCAAAAGCCTAGGATGTATGGAATGTGAATTTCTATATGGATTTCTTAGCAATAATAATGCCATGTACAGATGGTTTGCTATTACTTGCAAAGAATAATACCAGCATAGTGGAAACTTGTAAAAGAAGTAGAAATAAAGACAAAGCAGGCTTATGCTTGAATAAAGGTAAGGGAGCAGGAGGAAAATAAAACAAAGTGGCATTAGCTTTCTTTTCACAACCAGATAGCAATATTGCATTTTGTGTGCCAGAGAAATAATTGAGAAATGGTGGGTTGATATACTACAAGAGCTGTGGTACATAGTTAAATATTGAGAACTTTCAGGTTCACTTTTCAAAAACAATGTATGTTTGGTAATGTCAGTGTTAATCTGAAAGCTGCATATTTGGGAACCCCTTTTTCATCTCCCCCTGCGTGCACATGCACAAAAATAATAGCAATCTGAGGCAGGAAAATCATGTGTATATATCTGGGTGCATTCAAAATTATTAACAAATGAATATCATAGTTATCTTATATCGTTTCATAACCAGAGAAATGATTCCTTTCAGATTAATTAAGGTAGTTATGTAAAACAACTTGTAGGTCATGCTGCTTTATTGTATATATGCTGAGGGGACTGTGCATCCAGAATTATCAGTTTACCAGCTAAAGCTCTAGCAGAGAAAAGAGAAATAACAGCCATCAGTGTAGCTGTTATCTCCATTGTTGTACTTGCTTTTATTTTGGCATTTCTGGCTGAGAATGTGCAGATGTATATGACAAGTAGAGGCAGGTAATGTACTATAGGTTCATAGGTTCATACTAGGCTATCTGCCCTGGGGCAATTATAAGCCTAGCCCGATTCTGTATGGCTTACGCCACCCCTTGATTTGAGTATACTGTGCCCTTTTAAGGTTTAGTTTGCTGTGCCTCTGTCTAATAGTGACACGGGAGTAATCCCTGGGACAAACCTACGATCCCCCATCCACTTATCGAGATTCTTCTTGAAGAGATTCAGAGAGGTGCTCTGCCTCACATGAACTGGAATTCTATTCCAGAGCGAAGGGAGCCTCTGGGTTATGAACCTGTCCCTCCAGCAAGTTCTATTTATTTCTGTGCTGAGGTTCAAGTCCCTCGAGCGTGTGGCTCTAAGGGATTTAGATTTACTGAGGTGGAGCATGTCCATTAATTCTGGATTTGACATAGCTTTGTATGTCAGGCATAGATCGCCTCGAAGTAGGCGGTATGCAACTGAGTAGAGCTGGAGTTTTTTTAACCGAGCAGCATATGGCATCTGTTTGAGACCCTTGATCCTCTTGGTGAGATACTTTTGGGGTCTTTCTAATTGCTGCAGGTGTCGGGTAAGGTACATCCCAAAAGGGGCATTGTATTCTATGATGGGCCTGATGAGGGATGAATAAAAGGGCACGATTACTTCTCTTGATCTAGATGTGAAACCCTTCGTGATGAGGTGGGCTATGTAGAAGGTCTTTCTAACCACTTTGGCAATGTGGTTTTCAAAGGAGAGATTGCTATCAACTTGGGTCCCCAGGTCCCTAATAGCTTTCTCTGTACTTAATGGGTTTCCGCCTATGTGGTAATTTGTGGGCACATTGTTTTTGCCAAAGGGTATGACTATACATTTTTTGGCATTTAGCTTTAAACCATGGCACTGGCACCAGTTATCTGTCTCTGTGAGACCTTTTTGAAGGATGTTTGTGTCAGCTGGAGAGTTGATTATGGCACCCAGTTTGCAGTCGTCTGCGAACTTGGTGAGCCATAGTCCTCCCACGTTTGCCTGTACCTCGGAAAAGTATATACCGAACAAGAGTGGTCCCAGGACAGAACCCTGTGGGAAGCCACTTGTGACCGGTTTCGAGTCTGACATGGCTCCAGCAACTCTCACTCTGTGGGTTCTGTCTTTGAGCCAGTTTGCGACCCATCTTGTGACATAGGGGTTTATATTTAAGCTGGATAGCTTATCTATGATGCCCGAGTGGGGTATTGTGTCAAATGCCTTTGCAAGGTCCAGATAGGCTGTATGGACTACCTTCCCTTCATCTATGGCTTTGGTGACTGTTTCAAAGAAGTCAACCAGGTTCAAAAGGCAGGATCTGCCCTTGACAAAGCCGAACTGGGTAGGATCTAGTGTCTGTAGGTCCCCAATGTCTTTGTTTATGAGCTCCATGATGATCCTCTCCATAGCCTTGCAGACTAAGCTAGTCAGGCTTATGGGGTGATAGTTTCCAGGGTCCGTAGAGGCTCCAACTTTGTGGAGTGGGACCACTGTTGCTGTACGCCATTCTGTGGGCACATATCCTGTAGTGAGGCTGAGATTGTATAGCTGTTTTATATGAGGGATTAGTTCCTCTTGTAGTTCATGTAGGACGCAACCTGGGACGCCATCTGGTCCCATGGAAGCAGTGTTTTTTGCTTTGGAGAGGACAGCCTTCACCTGAGCATCTGAGATGTTTGGGAGGCAGCCCTCTGCCGGGATAGATACTTGCTCTTTTGGGGGGGGGGAGTTTGCACTGAACCTGTCTGCCAGGATATTGGTGATGTCTGTGGGTTCAGTGTATTTTTTGTCGTTTAGAATCAACTCAGAACAAGTCTGGGAGTTGCATCCCAGGTTTCTAACATAACTGAAAAAAAGCCTTATGATTGTCTTTGGTGTCCTGTGCAATTTTTCTCTCGAAGCTGGCCTTGGAGGATTTTATGAGGGATCGTAATTTTTTGCTAGTACTGATCAGAGATGCCTTCCCTATTAGGGATTTTGCTCTATCATGTAGTAGCTTCCTCCTTCTGTTGTACAGTTTATTTATGGCAGGGGTCCACCAGACTGGACGCCTGTCTTTGGATGATTGGGTCTTGGTTTTGTTTGGGATAGCATGATCCATGCATTCCTGGAGATGTCCGTAGAATGCATTTATATAGGATTCTGCAGTTTGGGCTGTAGTTTCCACTGGCCCTGGGGCCTTGAAGGATTCCACTTCAGTTTTGAGAAGTGAGAAGTTCGCTTTTGAGAAGTTTTTCACTGTGGTTTTCTGGGCTGGGGTGGGGTCGGGATGTGGACATCCAGTGAAATTAATTTATGGTCTGATCTTACCAATGAGGGATATACTTCTGGTGTGGAGCATAGAGTCCCCATGTTGGTAATGATCAGGTCTAGTATGTTGTCCCTCTTGTGGGAGTGGTGACTAGTTGTTCCATAGCATTTGAGTTTATAATTTCCAGGAATCTTTGGGCTAAGGTGCTGGGGCTTGAGTAGTGCTCCCAGTCAATGTTTGGGTAGTTGAAGTCGCCCAGTATAATGGTGTTCGGAGAGATCTTCATGTTCTCCAATGTTTTCAGGAAAGCCGAATGGGATTCCTGACTTTGAGAGGGTGGTCTGTAGGATGCTATAAACTGAAAAGCAGTCTTGCCCACTGTTAGTTGCACATGGATGGTCTCCGATACTTCGTGCAATGCCACTAACCTGGAGGTGTGGATATCCTTGATAAATATGGAAACTCCCCCTCCTTTTGTGGTTTGGTCCGGGTTTTGGGGCCGAAAAGCATGATACGAGGTATAGCTTGGTAGTGCTGGGGTGCTCTCTGGAGCTTTGAACCAGGTTTCTGTCACTGCACAGATATCAATGTTCTCCATACTGAGGAGAGCTTCGAGTGCGTGCATCTTGAGGTTAAGACTTCTGGCGTTTAGCAGCATTACCCTTAGTTTCTTGTTCCTTGTGCTGTCTATGGGGGTGGGTTTGAATTTTGAGCCTTGCCTAAAAAAGGCACTATGGGGGTGGCAAGAGCCTTTGCCAATATCCGAAAGCCCAGTGGTGACAGGTGCAAGCCGTCCCTAGCGAAGCAACGTGGCTTGTCAAGCATGTCATCCCAGGCTGACAGACACTGGATCCCCTTTGAATGACACCAAAATTTTAGCCAATTGTTAAAATCGATCATTTTGTCTTTGTACTGTGGCATCATTCTAGGTGAGGGTAAGATGCTGCTCAAGGTCAGGGTCATACCAGCCTGGGCTACATGATCAGAGAGCTCCTGTATGTCTCTTTTCATGTAGTCCAGGGAGGTACGTCTCAGCTCATTCACACCAGCATGTACAATGACTGAGTCATATTTGTATTTGCTTTGGAGTGACCTGAGTGCTTGCGTTATGTGTCGGATCCTAGCACCCGACAGGCAGCTCACCGTGACCTTCTCTTTATTCAGCCTGGTGAGCGGGACGTCAGTGTGTCTGACAATAGAGTCACCTATAACAAGAGTATCAGGTGTGTTATTCAGCCTTAAGGGCTGTGGCTGCTTGGCACACTGACTTTGTGGGTTATGTGTTGTGTGTGTTTTGTTTTGAGGTAGCGTTTGCTTGGATGTCTGCTTTGGAGGTCTCTGTTGCTTAGGTAGATTTTTATTTAGAGCCTCCGAGTATGTTTTTGTGTATTTATGTGTTTGGTTCGCTGATGTGGTGGGACTATGTGATACTGGAATTGTGTTGTGTGAGGTTACCTTCTCCTCCTGACTGGTTACACCAGTTTTGAGATGAGAGAGCTAAGCCTCCATTTTGGCTAAATAGTTGCATCTCTCACATATATTTGAACCTGTTTGGAGGAGGAGAGGGTTGTCCGTGTACATGAGACAGTTGTAACATTGCCTCAAAATTCCCAGATCCACCAGCTGGACTGGAGAGGAAACCATTGACTGACCTTTGGACATGCTAGAGTAACAGGGAAACTGAATTTAAGACGGACCAATAGAGGGCAGGGTAATCGTAGAGAGTATAAGAGTAAGTAGTGCTTATGGTTTAATAGTGCTAACTTGTAGGATTGCTTAATTGGACCAGTGAAGGGCCTTAGAATGAGAATATGGTGTTTAAATTGAGAGATAGAGCAGTTCTAAGGGAAAAAGTGAAGAGCAGACTTTGTGGAGCCAGGAATAGTTTAAACCCAATTAGGCGGTGCTGCCCGTTGTTGCGCTATGCTCAAAAGCAGCAAAACCATAAAGAGGGTTTTAAGAGAGGAAGATGAAGGAGTTTTGGAATTGACCCAAAATGGCCAATAAAACTACAGTTTCAAGTCAGTAACCACTCCCACAGGGGCAGGCAGGCTGCTCAATGTTTTTCACTGCCACTGATCAACAGAGAGACTTTCCTTTAGCCCAAGCAAAAAATGGCCTCACAGAAACTTACAAACAGTTCAAGAACAGCAAGCCTGTAACTGAACTTTTTTAAATCTCAGAAAAGTGGGAAAAAAGCAAGATTTTTTTGTTTTTTTTGTTTTATATCGAATATATGTCTATATCGAAATGAAAGTTGATAAGCAAGTCTGAAATTTGACAGAGACAGTTCCTTCTTACATTTACTGGAGTAAGCAGACTTAACATAGGATGTCATAATAATGAATTACTGTGATATACTACATTAATAAATCAATTGGGTATGTTTCAACTATGTCTAACATTTACTATAAGAGATGGGATAGCTCTGAGTACACTACATTGGACTGAACAGATGTATCAAATAGAAATTAGTTGAATGGAATTTATTATGAGAACTAGGAATGATGTGATGGGTTGTTTGAAGAGATTAATATGTGGGGTTGTACTTTTTGAAGAAGGGATATGAAGGGTATGCTAGGATGAGCTCTATGTATTAACAGTGTGGCAGATGCTTAGGTAGGAGTTGAACAGGGAGATGCCATAGTAGTATGGAAAAGAGAATAACTGATGGGAAGGGAAAAGGCGGAAATATGAAAGAAAGATACTTTTCAGTTATTTAGGACTTTTAAGTGTTTGCTACATAGACTGACAACAAGGACAAAGATTTTAGAAACAGCTGTATTATCATTATTTAAGAAGGAACAAAATAGCTTTGTTTCTTCAATATGAAACCAATTCCCAAATAACATACATAAATTTTTATTTGTCATTTGGGGTTCATATTAAGCTTATGAAACAAGATATAGAGTGCTTTTTCCTCAACTATTGAGGTTAGCCTTGGATATGAAGAATATAGTAGTTTCCAACTTGCAATATGAAGGAGAATTGGAAGGTTAAGAGTGAAATACTGCTGGCTAGTACATGACTGTGGTGTAGCTCTATGAGTAGCCAGTTGCATTAGCAAGAGATACACTATATGTTCTTTTGGTTAAACAGAGTAATTATACAACGACTCCCTATAAATATTCAAAAACGTGCACGCTGATTGGCACAACCCAACAAGCATGCCCATTGTAAATCCCACAATATACCAACGGAAAAAGGTCGGCTCGCCCGGACTTTTTTCCGTTGCTATAAAGTCCCCCAAAACCTTTTTTTAACAATTAAAAAAAAGGAGGGAAAATGGAGCAGTGGAGACTTTCTTTTTTCCGTTGCTTCCATTTCAAAGCACTGATGAACTGGGTTTGTATGGGAACACAAGTCCCATACGCATGCACAGTACATCAAAACGAAGAAGCAGTATACCACAACCGGAGGAAGAACAGTAATCTGCCGTTATACAAGGACATTATTTAATAAAAGTAAGTATTTTTTTTCTTAAATAATGTCATTGTATAACAGCAATAACTGACTCTGTGGTTGTGGTATATTGACGATTTACCCACGGATGCCTTTGCTTAATCACTCGGACTTCGCCTTCATGAGTAAACCACACCAACCGTGGATAAATCTTTAATATACCACACCACGTCATCGGTTATTGCTTAATGAACCAACAGATATCACCTGACTGATGTTTAGAATGTTTTTCATATTAGCTGGCAAATCAAGGATGAATACGATTGCATAGCATTCTAACTGAAGGAGGATAATGTTCTTAACTATACTTTGACAGATTTGTGGCAACTGTGAAGTGATTTTTTTTTATTTACTGAGATCCAACAGTTATAGTAGACAGGAAGAGAGCTGTAAATGAAGAAAGGAGTTCAACTTTATTTGCAAGTGATAGAAATGGGACTGTTACTGTATCTTAGGTGTTACTTTGGCTGCTATTACGTGACTAGTTTCTTTTTTAAGTCTTTGTGTGGTTTCACAAAAGCACTGTTTTCATTTTAACTAAATTAATGAACCACAGTTTGGAGGAATACAGTTGTGTAAAAATGCTGAAACCATAATAGAGATCAGATTGAAATGCATTCAATGAAGTGCTGCTGCTTGCATTAGTAATCATAATTTTCATGAAGTTTGTATAAAAAATGTATAACAAAATGGTTAAACTAGCCCAATAACCCAACATGGGAACACAAACCAAACATCTGAGGTAGCTGCACATAGCAATGCAACAATAATACCTAAAACAGATACTGAAATAGCATCATTGTCCAAATAAAGGAGAGGGTACCGAGAAAGGGTCCTGTTAGCTGATGGTCATTGTATTAAATAAATTAGTTTACATTCATCCTTAACGTAGGGGGTGTCAGGTGACAGCACAGTGTGCTCTATCATCATAATAACATGAAAGTGATGATAAACAGAAGCATAACAAAATCAACCCCTCAAAATGCTTCATGGATTGGAGCAATACAAAATATTTTTTTGATAATTCCCAAGAGGAGAGAACATTTTTTATAGATGACTGCTGGGTTTTTTTGAGTGATTTATTCTTTTTTAGTCCAATGTTTTTCAATACCAAATTAATTCATACAAAGATAAGGCATATTAATATATTCCTTACATCAGAGGCATTTTTTAATTATTTATTTGTTTATTTACATTTGCTTATCAACTTTGTCAAATTAAGCAACTAACAGCGCTTCAGAGGAGGCCTGTGAAGAAATGCTCCACATTTCAATTATAAGTAACATGAATTTCGTACAGATTAATAAAGCATAAGTTGTGAAAAATAAGCAGTAATTTACATACACTGAGTAACCTTAGCTTTCAATTAACAGAGGACTAAAACACATGCAAGATTTACAGACATCTTGTACATGAGCATTATATCCATTTTTAGCAACTAACTTAGACAATTCATAATATACTGTTGCTGATTTTCCTATTATTAATATTTAAAGTAGGAATACCAATACACTGCACTATTTAAAACTCCTTTCCTTAATATTATATTCTTTAAGCTTTCAAATAGAAATGATCAAACTGATGGCATAAATTTAAATTGCCTGAAGATATGAAATGTATTAGCTGCAATATGTTCACTACCGATAACACAAGGTGGAAAATCAGTTTTACTCATGGCAGCCAACTCGTGAGGAGTTAGATAAACATTATGAGGCAACATAAATTAGTTGTAGATGAATTTACATTACATACAAGCAGCCTTTACAGATATTAAACTATATCAGCTCCTAATCAGGAAAAGTGTTTAGCTTTTTCAGTAGAGCAGGCCAATAATTTGAGAAATTTGAGTAAAAATGTATTTTAATACTGACTTGGAATACATTAGTCACAAATGGATGAAATCAACATTTTTATACCAGTAAGTGGAAAAATGTTTACTATTGGTTTTCTAGTTAGGTCCAGTTGTGTAGTGACAATAGACTCAGGGTTCCAAAGATAAGGGTTCCAAAGATCCTCTAAAGCTAGTTATGAAAACAGAATTACAGCAGATAGTAAACACAACCACAAAGCCTTCTATAGTTATGTAAAGAATTTCCACGGCAATACCCAGATTTGCTCTGAGCTACTGCACAATGGTACCTCCTATACCGATACAACACATATTGCCAGTATACTGGCCGACAGATTCAGTGCCAACTTTACTCCTCTCTCCCCCACAAAGGACCAATCACAATACCAGTAGATTGCCAGGCACCCAGTATTACTACTGCACAGGTTAAAACAGCACTGTCCAAGGCCAAGAATACAGCTTCTGTAGGACCTGACAATATACCTGGGTGTGTTCTACATGAATTACAGAGTGAACTTCCACCTCACCTGTATGCCCTGTTAAATCACAGCCTCACCTCAGGCTTTGTCCCTACTGAATGATGCACTGCTACAGTCATCCTTCTCCACAAAGGAGGAGCGACTACAGACTCTGGGAACTATCCTCCCATTAGACTGATAAGCCTGATATGGAAAGCTATGGAACACATCATCCTGGACTTAATAAACAAGGATATAGGGAATCTCCAAACTCTGGATCCCACACAGTTTGGTTTTGTGAAGGGTAGATAATGCCTGCTCAACTTGGTCGACTTCTTTGAGTCAGTCACCAGAGCTATGGATGAAGGCAAGGTGGTTCATACAGCCTACCTTGATCTGGCCAAGGCTTTTGATACCATTCCCCACTCAGGAATCATAAAAAAACTCACTAAGCTAGGCATTAACCGCTGTATCATTAGATGGGTTGCAAACTGTCTCACAGATAGAACCCACAGTGTGAAAGTAGCTGACTCCAAGTCAGACTGCCGACTAGTCACAAGTGAAGTCCCACAAGGTTCGGTCCTGGGTCCTCTACTGTTTGGTATTTACTTCTCTGAAGTCCAGGCCAACACAAAGGGACTCTGGCTGACAAAGTTTGCAGATGATTGCAAGTTGAGAGCTATTATTAACTCCCCAAGTGATGTTGACAT
Organism: Protopterus annectens; assembly: GCF_019279795.1. Lineage (NCBI taxonomy): Eukaryota > Metazoa > Chordata > Ceratodontiformes > Protopteridae > Protopterus > Protopterus annectens. The sequence goes on from NC_056734.1 coordinate 133,631,414, forward strand.
CCTGCAGAATGGCCTCACTGAAACCAACAACTGGTGTCAGAACCATAGCCTTAAGCTCAATGCCAAAAAATGTGTCATCATTCCCTTTGAAAAAATCCTGGTTCCTATGAACTATCAGATTGATGGTAGTCCACTGAACACAGAAGGTGTTATAAGAGATCTAGGAACACAGGTTGACAGCAACCTCTTTTTTGATCACCACGTTGCCACTATGGTCAGAAAGTCCTTCTATGTGGCACATCTCATTACTAAGGGTTCTGCATCCAGGAAGAAAGAGGTCATTGTCTCCCTCTACTCTTCCCTCATCAGGCCAATCATCGAGTACAATGCCTCATTTGACATGTACCTCACTAGACACCTGCAACAACTGGAGAGGCTGCAAAAGTACCTCACAATGAGGATCCTAGGCCTTAAACACTTGTCCTATATGGAAAGACTTAAAAAAACTCCAACTATTCTCTGTCTCATATCGCCTACTTAGACGTGATCTCTGCTTGACTTACAAAGCCATGTCTGACCCAGCTCTATTAGAAATGCTACATCTAAAGAAATCCCAATTCCTCCACACCACATGCTCCATAGACCTCAACCTTATTACCACAATTAACAGAACATGTTGGAGGGACAGGTTCATAAGCCAGAGACTGCCCATGCCATGGAATAGACTTCCCATACAGGTCAAGCATAGCACATCTCTGACCCTCTTCAAGAGAATTCTTGATGAGTGGATGGGAAACAGAAAATTCACTCTGGGAATAACTCCAGTGGCTCTACTCGACAGAGGCACTGGGAACTAAGGTCAGGTGGCACTATGCCAGGGAAATCCTATGGATAGGCTTGTAAAGGCCCCAGGGCCATTAGCCTAGTACACACCTATGAAACTATGAACCTAAGTCTGATATTGAAGCTAACTTATTGTCAGTTTCATAAATCACAGAAAGCTTGTCATTTATCATGGAAAATTTTACAAGTGTGAAATACTTTGAATTTATACTGATGTTTGCTTTGTTTTCAATGGACTTACATCATACCATTTTGGAAAGTCCTGATTTTTTAATAAAATTACTAGCATCGCCTATCAAACTAAAATAGTTTTGTTGGAAATTGTTTATCTTATGGGAGTAATGCCATTATTTCTATTTATCTAATTGCCTGGACCCAGAAAGGAGTGCTTTCTGTTAATACTTGAAATGCCCATAGAGGGAAAGTGTCTTAACCAGTTTTGTGACTGAGTAAAAAACAAAATCGGTACTGTTAAACATGTTAATTCTATTCTTCTCCATTGAGTCAAAACGGTTATTCAGATATACCCTAAGCATTGTTCTCATTCTATTTAAAAGCAGAAGTTAGTTTGTTTACAGATTTGAAATACTCATTTGGAATATAAGAAACAGTTACAACAAAACTAGAATAAACTGGAAAAGATATTCATTGAAGTACTACAGATTTCACAGATAAGTTAAAATTAAGGTCTTCCAACAGTCCAGATCAATTTTAATCTTATCAATGATCATGTTAAGTTTAATTACAATAATGTGTGTGTGTGTGTGTGTGTGTGTGTGTGTGTGTGTGTGTGTGTGTGTGTGTGTGTGTGTGTGTGTGTGTGTGTGTGTGTATGTGTATATATATATATATATATATATATATATATATATATATATATATATATATATATATATATATATATATATATATATATATATATACATATATATATATATATATATATATATATATAAAATATAGATAGCTTATATTTTTCTTCATTGTACTTGAGTTCATGTAATTAGATGTTTATGGTGAGCTTAAAAATCTCATTGTTTTTACTAATGGGGACAGAAACAAATTATCAAGTTTTCATTTATAGATTCTACTCTTTCATGACATTTAATAACTGAGGATAGATATGGAAGAGTTTTGGAAAGATAAAAAATGTCAATGGTGAATGACATAATACTTATATCTGGCTTGCTGTAATAGCAGGATGAAGATCCTCTTGAGTTTCCTACTGCAAGTAATGTGGGGGTGTTGCGCATGCATAGAAGTGCACAATGCACTTCCTGAACCAACCAGAGCACAGCTTGCAAGGCTTCCATGAGGTGATAGAGTTAGGGCATACTCCGTGGCAGCAATACGATGCTGCTCCTGCATTCCTGTGTTTCTCACTGGTCTTGCACTTGGGTCAGATAGAGCAAAGAGATGGCAAAGGTGGGTCCAATAGACAAGACAAAGAAGAACAACAGGAGCTGGTGGCAACCAATGGTCAGCTGCAGGGGGTTAAAAAATGGATCTAAGTTTGATTTTAGAATAAATTAGTTTTAGAGAATGTCTTATATTTATTATTTATGTCATTAAATTTAGTATATTTATACAGATCAAAAGAACCAAAGAAATATGAGGTCTATATTTTCATACAAAAATTGCATAAAAAATGTTAGATACTGGTGCTTTACTTGTTTTTAGTAGTTGGATGGCAGACTCGATTTGCTCCAAAGAAAAATCAGCATCAAGCAATCAAATGAAGCATCATGATGAACTATGTTTAAAGAGGATTGTTAAGTGACTTGCAGTATTCTTTGAATGTATGTCTAATTTTGATGCATATATATTTTTTTCATATGAATGATAAAATGCTTCTATCCTCTAAATATTATACAGTGAGCCATTCACTTACAACAAAGAAATATTATTAGCATCATTGTCTAATGTCATTAAAGTAGAAGAATGTTAACCCCTGCCTTATGGCACACAAGGTTAAAGCTCTGAACTGCACTGTGCATGACTCCTTTTCAACTAATAGCCTAAAGTTTGGAGGAACCTGGTAGGTAAGGACGGGAGTGCACTCCCCACTCTATGTCCCAGGTAAGAGACTTCTGCCATACCCACCTGACACTTACTTGGCTTAATGGTCAATCCTACCCTTTGCAGTCTGCCCATGACCTCCCTGACATGCTGAGGCTTCATTACGTTAACATAGTACAATTTGTGTCTTTTCCTCCTCCCTAGGAGCTTTACCATTTAATTAATGTCACTGATCTTCCTTACTACCTGAAGAATCCCTCCCAAGCTGTCTGTAGCTCAATGTATCTGACAGGAATAAGCACCATAACTTGCTGTTCCACAGCATACTCTTGGGCTCAACCATTCCTGTCATACCAGACCTTTTTCTGCTGTGGGGCTCCTGCCAGGTTCTCCTGGGCCAAGCCCATAAGTTCCCTAAGCCTTTTCCTGAGGTTTAGGACATATGCCACAACAGATTCTTGTGGGATTCATACCCACCCTCCCACTCATCACAAATCAAATCTAAAGGCCCCCTCATTCTATGCCCATACATTAACTCAAAGGGTGAAAAAGCTGTTTTCCTGGGGTACCACTCTGTATGCAAACAATAGATGAAGCAAGTATTTGTTCCACTCTCTCCTAAACTGGACTGCAAATGCCTGTAGCATGGACTTGAGTATAAAGTTTAATTTCTCCACAAGACCATTAGTCTGGGGATGGTAGGGGATGGTCTTTAGGTTCTTCACCCCACAGTGCTTCCTCAGACAAGCCAGCAGGTCTGATATGAAATAGGCACCTCTGTCAGTCAGTATTTATCTTGAGAAACCTACCCTGCTGTAAACCTCTAAAAAGCATTTGCCACCTTTTCTGCCTTGATGGAGGACAAATCTGATAGCATAATCTACTCCCACCAAGTTATACTCTTCTCTGTGGAACTTGGTTACTCAGAGGCCCCAGAATATCCATAGTCACCCTCTGAAACTGTTCTTCAATTACAGGTAGAGGCATCAATGAAGCTTTATCATTGTCCCCTGCCTTACCTACTTTTTTGCAATGCTCACAGGTCCTGCAGAACCCAGTTACATCCCTTGCAATCCCAGGCCAATAGAAGTTCTGCATAATACATCTCTTGGTATGCTTTATGCCCATATGACCTGTAAAAGAAATGTCATGGGCCATGGCTATAGGTGCTAAATGGTAGGCTCTGGGCACTACCAACTGCTGTATTGCTTCACTCTCTAGCCCTCCCTCAAGGGTCCACTCTCTATACAGTAACCCTTTGTTATCTGCAAAAGGAATGTCATGGGCTATGACTAGAGGTGCCAGATGGTAGGCTCTAGGCTCTACCAACTGCGATATTACCTCACCCTCTATCCCTCCCTCTGGGATCTACTCTCTGTACAGTAAACCTTTGTTCCAGTATACAGACTCCCTTTTTTGAGCATCAGGTGCCTCCTTAGCTACCTTCTTTAAGCCTCATAAGGTAGGGATCAAAAACTGTCCCTGTCTCAACTCTACTTTCATGATCCTTCCCAGTTCCTCTTCCACAGGAAGCCTAGTATCTTCTGACAATGATTCCTCCCTGTCAACCTGGGTGATACCACTCACTTTGTCCTTGCAGTCACCCTGTCAGTGGGAACATCAGTACCTACCAGCAGCTGTGGTTCAATTTCAGGCTCACTGCTACAATATAGCTCCCTCCCTGAAATAACCACATCACCAGCTTCATCTCCAGGCATGGGGTTTGTTTGGGTCGCCCCAGGATGCCAGACCTACCTGCCTGTCTCCAAGCCTAACTGTGTTCAACTGCTTGCACACAAGGTACTACATTGCCAAAATTATTCCCTATTAAGACATCTGCAGGGAAATGCTCAAACACACCTACCTGCTTGTTCCCTTTTCCACCTTTCCAGTCAAGGTGAACCCTGGGCAAAGATATTTGGAATGGGGGTCCTTCCTAAAGTCTAACTGATGTGGACTGCCCAAGCAAGTGCTGCTTTTCTTTAATCACTGCAGGCTTACAATGGCTATGTCAGAAGCTGTGTCTCTCTTAGCAGTGGCCTGCCTTCCATCCACTAAGATAGGACACAAACTCCAGTGATAGTTTGGTACCTCTGTTGTCTCCAGACAACTTACCACAGATGGGCGGTTATTCCAACGTACTGGCTCCCTCACCTTTTATTCCCCACCTTGTTTCAGTGAACATTTGCATGCCACATGGCCCTTCTGGTTACATTTAAAACATCTAACCATTGATCCTGGCCATGTACCTGAACTAGTGGTTTCCTCTGTTACTAGTAGACTCTGTTGGGGTGATTTAGGCTGCCCACCATGGGTTCCCTTATATCCATGTGCAATACTGGGTATCCCCTTCTTATGCAGTAATGCCCTGCTTGTTAAGTAGAGATCCCCCTTTTTCCGGAGCTCATCTACAGAGTTACATTCTTGGCCTGCCAACCGGATTTTCATGTACTCAGGCAAAGTACTAAGGGCTTGTTCCTTCACCAAAAGGTCTTCCAGCCTTTCAAAAGTAGTGACCTGACAACCACTCACCCACCTATGGAAATACATGCTTAACTCAGCAATATAATCAAACATACTTACATCTGTCTTGTGTCTATTCTCACAACAATTTTTTTCTATATGCTCCAGGTGTTAACTTAAAACAGTCTAGCAAACATTGTTTTACTTTTTTATAATTTAAACAGTCAGTATCAGACAATTTGGAAACAGCAGTTACAGCTTTACCATGGAGTAAGGGAGTCAGGAACCCTACCCAGAGCTCTTGGTCAACAGCATACTGTTTGCATACCCTTTCAAATATATGAATAAAACTATCAAAATCAGTATCATCTTTAAATTGTGGAAGCAATTTACTGACCTTTTTTGCTTTTGACGTTTGGTTACTCCCTGCCCCATCACCTCCAAGACCCTGTCAAAGAGTCAGTATCTCCTTTTCATGCTGATGCTGCTTCTCCTTTTCTTCAGCCACCAAATGTCGCAGTCCATACTGATGCTGCTTCTCCCTTTCTTCAGCCACCAAACATTTTGTCTTCAGTTCATGCTGGCAATGCTTCTCACTCTCCTCAGCCTCCAAACATTGCAGTGTCTCTTCAGTCTCCAATTCAAGTATCTTTAACTGCAGATGGATTTTTAAGTCCTCTTAGGAAAAGATAAACTGTCCTGTTTCCGAAGGCTGCACATCCCCATCACCAGACTGGCTATCTGTATTGTTGCTGGACCATGCTGCAGCTGTGATTAAGGCTGAAATCAGCTAGCATTTACCAGTCCTCTGGCTTCAAACACCTTGGCCAACTGATTCCTTGTCAGCTTGCTATAGTCTTCTGCTGATATCTTTGCCTGCTTTCTCTGACTAAACTAACTAACAAAAACACACTGAAACTCTGAATGTTTACCTTGTGGCAGTTGATAGTGCATACACCTTCAGTGACAACTGCTTACAGGCTATTGAAGTCCAATTAATATTCCACCTCTCTGACACCAATAAAATGTAATGACATGGCTCTATCTACTCTGGGTAGTGATCAAAGAGCCCAAATCCTCGCCACAGACACAGTTGAGAGGCAGTTGCTAAACATAGGATAGGAATGGATTTACACAGTATTTCAAATGCAGCTCTCTGCATTCAACACAATTTCCCCGAAGAGCACATAGGGAACATGCTTCACTGGGACTGGACCCTCTGCCTCTCCAGATTGCAAACAAGACCCACCTTGTAGCACTGTGCCCTGTTCCAAGTATCTGGCACACACACTTGAATAGCTGATTTTTCACACGCACACATACATACACACCTGAGAATGGCTGACACAGATTCACTAGCTGTGTCCTGTCTCTCTCCTGCCAACAGGGTAGATTGCTGCCACCAGCCAAATACTGCAAGGCTTCCACAAAGGAGCCACCAATTGTACTGTGTCAAATTAATAATGATAAAAATGGTAGAGCATGGCCGAAGCAGTAAGACTTTTCGGTGTGGTCACAGTGACACTGAAATAAGCACAGGTACTCTCAAGATATTAAAAATATTCACTAAAACACCAGCCACAATGAAAAGGTAGAACCTATTTAATAATGGATAATAAAAATATAAAATAAGAAAATACTTAATGTTTAGTTACAATAAACATCAGTTTTCAGTCACAGGATATATAAAATAACACAGTTAGATAGACTCTCACATGCAGAAAAAGGAACTAATACTAAACTAATCTCACTGTAGTTTTCCTAACTGAACTAAAGAGAAACTGACCCTAGTTAATTTGCTTAATATCACAAGGCAAGATGTACTGCTAAGATGCTCACTTCCACAAGACAATATGAGATACTCCACACACTGAACTGTACAACTAACTACTGACCAAATGAACTGTGATAACTGACATAGATCTTTTATATATCAGACTCCAAAGAAAAACCAAAACAAACTTCTGCTGCCAGAGTTCCGTCCTTCAGCTGATTATAGAATTACACCACATCTAGTCACCTGACTCTGGCACAGTTCACATTCAGAACACTGTTGAGATTCTGTTGCAGCATTTTTAACATAAGCAACTTTTACAAATACCGTTTTAATACAAGCATCTGTACAAATTAAAGTGACAGTCAAATGACATGACTATTTACAAAACTTCAGCCCGTCATGCTGGCATATGCTACACATACACTGTCTCACTTCTCCTGATACAACGTCACCCCCCCGTGACATAAACATCATACAAGATGGTCTAACACAGACAGATGACTGGTTCCAAAGTCATGGACTAAAACTCAATGCCAAGAAATGCATTTTAGTGCTTTTCTGGGACACTTCCACCCAGGCTAATTACTCCATTGATAAGACACCCCTAAGAGTTGACTCAGTAGTCAGGGATCTGGGAAGGTATGTAGACAGTGACATAGCCTTTGACCAACATGTGGACAAGGTGGTAAGAAATCATTCTATGTCACCCAACCTATAAGTAAGAGAATGACATCCAGGTCCAAGGAAGTCATAGTTGCCACTTTATTTAGCCCTTATCAGATCAATCATTGACTATAATGCCTCCTTCAGCATGTACCTGACCAAACACATGAAACAGTTGAAACCCCCTAAAGGTTCCTTACCAGAAGAATCCAATGTATAAACAGATTGTCCTATATGGATCACCTTAAAATTCTATCTCTGTACTTTGTCACCTACAAGTTACCGAGAGGCAATCTATGCCTGGCATACAACGTATCCTCAGATCCAGCTCTGATGGACCTTTAGTACATCTGCAAAACAGCATCAAACAACTGGATCCAAGGATTTAAATTTTGCTGGTGACATAAATAAGACATGTTGGCAAGACAGATATGTGTCTCAGATGATCTTTCTGCTGTGGAACAGGGTCCTCATTCATGTGAATCAGAGTCTATCCCTAACTATTTAAGCATAAATAGATGAGAAATCAGAAATTCACCTCTCATCTCGGGCCTGGCACCCCATGTCTCTGATAGACAGAGGCAGACAGTAATGCCCAAACTAACATACCCCTCCCCTACATAACCTCTAGAAACTTCCTAACTTACATACCATACCCTCTCCTAATAAACGCCCATAATACATAGAGACACAAGTGAGCTGGATAGTACAGCTAAGCTTATAAAAGACCTGGTGGTCATTAGCCTAGTATACAAGTATGAATCTATTATGACTGTGTTCAGTGGGCTTAGTCATTTAACAAATACATTTTGAATCTTTGGGAGATGTCATTGTTCTATGCCTGATGCTGTCTCATTATTCTGGAGTTCTTCAGTCATAGTTTCCATGCTTGCATTGTTTCTTGAATGTTGTTCTTGTTTTATTACATGTTTTTACTTTAAATTTGATGTTTTACTTTAAAGTTTTTTTTTTTTTGAATTTTACATGTTTTACATGGACCAGTTAAAAAAAATTATGATATACTCTTTGACTGCAAATCTAGTTGATTTGTAGGAGCAGCTTTAAAGTAGCATTTTTTATTAGGGTAAGCAGAACCACAAAGGTGTTCTCTTTGGTTTCTACAAGTGATCTATGAGAGCTGCTGTTTGATTATTCTGGATTTTACCCAATCACCAAAGTACCAACCTGTCCTTTTTGTGCTTTTAAGCTCCGTGGATCAAATTTCCCACCACCAATGTAAATTTGATTTTAGAAGAACCTCCTAGTCTAATTTTATTTGCCATACTGCTGAGTAATAAAATATCATACTAAGAAGCTCTTATCCTGTAGACAGATAAAACTTGACTTACCCATTTCTTTATATCTTCCTACCAACCAAGGCTACTCCATGTTACCCCTCCACCACTCCTGCACTAAGCACAACTCTACACAACTATGCCCCTAATTAACCACTACAATGCAGCAACCAAAATCCTTACTGTACATAAATGTGAAAAAATGCATTATTATACCCTTTGGGAAGTCAAATACCCCTGCAAATAACAATGTCAAAAGCATACCCCTAAGATTAAACTCAGATGTAAGAGAGCTAGGTACACAGATAGATAGTAGCCTGAAATTTGACTGCCATGTATCCACAGTGCTGATGAAGTCCTTCTATGTATCACAACTTATAAATAAAGGCAGGCCATCCAGATCCAAGGAAATTATAGTCCCACAGTGCTCAACCCTCATTAGATCAATAATCAAGTACAATATGCCATTTGGCATGTACTTGACTAGGCACTTACAGCAGCTGGATTGATCTCAGATGTTCCTCACAAAGAAAATACAGGTTGTAAACAACATGTCCTATGTGGATAGACGAAAAGTCCTATACCTTTACTCTATCTCCTACTGACTATTAAGGTGTGATCTATGCCTGACCTACAAGACACTTACAAATCCAGCCCTGATGGAGCTGCTACACATCCACAAGTCAAACAGCATGAGGGTTTACCAATCTAAGGATCTAGCCTTAGTCAGTGACTCAAACAAAACATGCTGGAGAGACTGATATGCGTCTCAGAGATTTCCCCTTCTTTGGAACAGGCATTTGACATTCAGCATAGCTCTTCCCTTTTCCTCATCAAATGCAGTTTGGATACATTTTTTTTTATTTATTTTTGTTAGAGAAAAATACTTTAAAAAGACCAAAAGCATAAGGTTCAGTTCAGGTAACTTTATTCTTGCGCAAGGAGACAAAAAATACAGTTACAGAGTTTGTCTGGCTAAATCAGGAAGTGTCACAGTTATTATACCTTTCTTTCAAGACATTGCCCACTATGACTGACGTAGCAGATCACCAGTTCACAATTTGTTATTTTACAGATATTTTCTCATGCTTCTAGCTGACTCTTCAAAGTTTTTAAAAAAGATTTTTCAGTAAACAGGATGGCCTTGATGACCACTGGTCAATTATAACTTTCTTACTATGTGATGTTACCAGTCTAGGTATCATGGCTAATTTAAGCACAATGCAAGTACAGATTTCTGAAGCAGTTTATTGTTCTTTATATCTAACTATCTTGCAGCTTGTGCACTTTTTCATCAACTCGAACAGAGCTTATTGTCTATAATGAATGGATCTACAGAAATTATTATTATTCTCTTTTTAATTTCCTGACCTATCAGAAAATCACCTGCTTTCCCATACATTTCCAAGGCATAAACATGTATTTTGCTGTGCTAGCAAACTAGGTCTGAGTGCATCTTGCAGTGTCAGAAAACATAATTTCAGAAAAGCACATTTGCAGTCTCAAATAAAACTAATGCTGCATATAGAATAAAAATGTGTTAAATCTTCCCTTATTAAAATAAGCATTGCACACATATGTTAATACATATTTTTCTAACAATTTTACATTTGTTTACTGGGAAATTCCGACTGGACACAGGTCCATTTTCAGCGGAGGCCCGGGGAGAAAAGCTTCGAAAAATAGTACAGTACAAAACAAAAGAGCGACAATGTAGAAACATAAGAAGAAATAAATCAATATTAATATATTAATACATGTTAATAATACAATCTAGCATACTTAGTAGAGAATAACATTACTCTAAAATATTAAGTAATGAGTCATTTTTGATATCGAATATATCAAATATGAATACTTGAGAAATTACAAATACAGTTTTATTTATTTATTTATTTATTTATTTATTTATTTATTGCATGACCTCAACTGATGAGTCAATTGGAACTGTAGGGGATTTATCATTTGATAAAACAGTAGAGAATGAAAGGGGGGAGCAGCCATTTAATCTTTAGCAGAATCCCAGCAACAGTGCAGTATTATGACTTAACCTGGGGAGTTGCATGAGTAAAGCCAGTTATTTGAGCAGTGGTTTTTGAGATGTTTTTTTAAACTGGGAAATAGAGTTGGTATAGGTTAAGTGTTTTGGAAGTGAATTCCAGGTTCTGACATTAGAACATGCAAAGAGAAATTTTCCAGCATCATTTTTATGTTTGATGATATTTATGTGGTTGTGATTACTAGATCTTAAGGGTGTGCAGGTGGTATAGGGGTTGATTAGGTGCTGAAGGGCTGGGGTTTTGTCAGGGAGGTAGTAGAGTGTGTGAGCTATTGAAAGTTGGTTGAGTAGGAGGAGTTGAGGTAGCTCAAGCCAGTTCAGTTGCTTGAGGGCTAGACAGTGATGGGATCTATGAGAGGCATGAGTAGCAAACCTGGTAATCTTATTGTAGCATGATTCCATTTTGGTTAATTCGGTGTGGCGAAAGTTAGTTAAGATAGGGGAGGCTAAAGAAGGATGGAGAAGAGATGGGTTCTTGCAATAGTGCCTTTGGTATATTTAGTGAGGAACTGTCTGTTCCTGTAAAGGAGACCAAGCTTTTTGTTAACTTGCTTGATTGTTTGGGCTATGTGTATGTCAAATTTCAGGCTATTGTCAATTTCTACGCCTAATAGTTTTGTGTGTGAGGCTGGGGTGATTTGTATATTATCTTTAGATTTTATGGTAAAATCATTGTTTAGTGGAGGAGACCTACTTGGGCTAAAGAGGATGAGTTTCGTTTTTTGGGGTTAAAAATAAGTTTGATGTCAGTGAACCATGTTTTAGCTAGGGTAAAGTTATGTTGGGTTATGGTTTTTAACTAATTTAGGATGGGGGCGGCACTTATAATAGTGGTATCATCTGCGTATTGCACTACTGAGGCAGAGAGTGAGCATGAGGCTATCTGGTTAGTAAATAGTGAAAATAGCAAGGGACCGAGGATGGACCCCTGGGAGACGTCTATGGCAACTGGCAAAAGGAAGGACAATTGGCCTTGCTAAAGAACTGGCCTGCTGATGGTCTGATAAGTAGTTATTGAACCAGGATATGATGGAGGAGCTTACGTTAAGGGTAGTTAGAGTTTCTAGGAGCATGCTATGGTTAACCATATCAAAAGCTTTGGATTAGTCTAAAAATATGGAGGCGAAGAATAGTCCATTATTTTTATGTTGATTGACAATGTTGGTGAATGAAAGTAATGCTGTGGTGGTACTATGGGAAGGTCTGAAGCCATGTTGGGATTTGGATAATAGGTCATTTTTTAAGAGGTGCTGCATTATATGGGAATGAACTACTCTCTAATATTTTTGATAAAGGTGACAGAATTGCAATAGGGCGGTAGTTGGTAAGCTCAACGGAGTTGCCTCCTTTGTGTAGTGGTATATGTGATATTTTCCATGAGTGAGGAACTTTAAATTCTGCTATTGACCTATTTATAAGAATGGACACGGAATAGGCTATGGCTTCAGCTGTTAATTGTAGGAAGTCTGCTGGCAGATTGTCAGCTGCCAGTGTGGTTGGTTTCAGCTTTTTGAAGAGTTTAGCAATAGTATTAGTTGAGACTGGATGTAGAGAAAAACTGGAGGAGTTGTTTTTTGTACTGAAGTGGGGAGAGGTCTCTGTTGGTATGGGGCTACTAGTCGTGTTTTGTGTGTTGGTTAGGGATTGGACTGTTTCAGTAAAGAATTTATTAAATTGGGTAGGGATGTTGTCATGGTTGTTTTGTAATATAGGGGAAGGAATGATTGATTTTCCTGGGTGTAGTAAATTATTTATAGTTGACCAGAGTTTTGGGGGGTTATGAACATATTTTTCTTGCATGGTTTTATGGTAGTTAATTTTATCCAGTTTTATAAGTTTTTTGGCTCTGCTGCGGAGTTCTTGATAATTCTGTTTCAGGGTAGTGGTTTTTAGTTGTGAAATTGTAACCAAGCTTTGTCTCTTTCTTTCATTAAAGTTCTAGAATCTTTTGTTAGACATGGAGCGTAGTTAGTTTTGGTTCTAATAGTTCTGGGGGGGTGCATGACAATTTAAGATTTGTAGGAAGGTTGAGTTAAAGTACTGCGCGGCTTCATCTAGAGATAGTTGCATTAGTGGAGTCCACTTACAGCATTTTAGTGAGCTGATTAGGTTATTGGCTCTAAAGGTTTTTTTGTTACTTACTACTCTGAGGATGGGTTGTTTATTCTGGCAGGATTGGCTCCTAATTAAAAAGGTAGCTTGATGGTCACTCAGACAGTCAGGAAGACAGCCTGATTCTTGAGCCAGAGTGGGGTCTGATAGAAGAACTCATTCTAAGATGGATTGGCATTTGGAGGTTTTATCAATTCTTGTGGGGGCAGATATAATCTGAGGAAACCCATGTAAGTTAATGTGGTTAAATGTCAAAGTCAAATGGATGGGGAATTGCAAATTCACACCTGAGGTAGTGCCTATGTCACATATGGACAGGGCAGTCTGTAAGATACTCAAGGCATAGGCACAAATCCATGCCATCCTCTTGCCCCTAGGGGCCATATATTGGTTAAAATCAGGTTATATTGGCTAGACTTGTAAGGGCTCGTAAGCCATTAGCATAGTAATCTCCTATGAACATATAAATTGACCAAGTCCACTAAGTACAGATAATATTCCTACTCTGTCACTAAATCTTGGAACTCTATACTCATATTTATTTGGCCAACTAAATCCTTCCAGCCATTCAAAGCCACTCTAAAAGACCTCTTATCGAATACATCTCTCTTTTTCTGCTCTACATCAGGCTAAAAGAAGCACTATTTTAATAAAAAGCACCTCCTCTTAATTACCCTCTCAAAGCTGTGTTCCTACACCAAACTGTTTATTTCTTAGCTAATGTTAAATTACACTGATAGCTACTCAAATATATTTCTCTGATATTATTATCTCTTAGTGTTTGGAGCCTTTGTCCCCAGGACTCTGCTGAAAATAGGCAACAACCCAGTCAGACTTCCTGGTAAAAAATGTCAAACAAATGAAATAAATAAAATAAAATAAACAATTAACCCCCTTTTTTCTAGCTTACTTTTAAAATCTGCAATATTTAGGATGAGATTATAGACTGCTGGGGAGCCTATAAACCACTTTTAAGGTAATAGCTTTGGATTAGTGTTTCTGTTCTTCTCCAGGTAAGAGAAACTGCAAAAGGACATTACTTCCTAACTTCCCTAGACTCTACCAATCATTGGAAAGCCTAAAACTGCTTTTTAGGAGCCAGCTTGAGAGGAGTTCTACTGTCTTGTTTCTGCTGACAGAAAGAGCAGAGGCACATTGATTCTCTGCTGTCTCTGACTAGACATTGTCTGCGGGACTTCCTTGACTGAGCTGATTGCTGTTTCAGTGGGAACATCATCAGTTTAAAATCTGGACTGTTATGCAGCTTAGTGGACTGTTATGTTGGGCTATTGCTTGTGTTACCCAGGAGATAAACCAAGCTTACTGACCCCTGCAATAACTAGGCCAAAGCCTGATTATGAAACAGCCCGTGACTCATTTCTCTGGAAACAGTTTGGGATTTGTACTGTTGTTTTGCTCTTGATAAAAAAAAGCAGCAAAGGGACATTGATTCCTAACTGCACGTGTGTAATTGGCCAACACTAGTAGTGGGTTAGTAGTAGGTAATAGATGAATCACAGCCAATTCTCATTCTTTCAAACATTGCCTAATTCTTCTCATTCTGTTTGTTTTATGTAGCGCAGTTGTGTGAGTAACTGAACACTGGTATTTTACTGAAATCTTGCTGTAATTATCCTGATGTACAGTGTATTGTCTTTTGGAACCAGTGCCTAGAAATTACTCTGCTGGATGTACTACTGCCTTTTTCAGTGTTACTGCTTAGTGACTGCTTGGGTTTAATGGATATAGCTATTGTTTGGTGCCCAATGTATTGTGTTTTAGTTGACTGTATTGTTTAGGGTCCAGTGCCCAGAACTTGTTCTGGTGGTTGCACTAGTGCCCTGTTCATTGGTTACTGCTGACTGCTCTGTTTTACAGGCTATAGATACTGTAGGCAGTGCCAAATTACTACTATGTGCTGTTTGTAGGTTCTCAGGGAAGTACTAAGCAATCAATCTGTAGCCAATTAGAAGTCTAGCCAATAATCTACATTCAAAAAGTCCTTCTAGCCCCCCAGAAGGGCAGTAGAACAAGGATACTGCTCTGCTTTTTAATGTAGTGGATATTTGTTCCAAAGGTGAGGGTTATGTAGGGCTATAACTGTTTTAGTAAGTAGTTATGCAAACACTTGAAATTCAACAAATTAATTGCATAAAGTCAGCAGTTCTTTCCTAAGGATTGATGATTGTTCTATGGTAAATAATCTTAGCTATTTCAGTCAGCACCTAGCATCTCTGACCTTACAATTCATCTCTCTGATAGTAGTTTGGTGTTTGTGTTTACAGTTCATTCCATGGCACAGTGCTTATTGCCTAGACAGTGTTCCACAGTGTGTGAAAATGACTTGTATAATACTAGGACCAAGTGATCTGTACGTTATGAGGAGTTGTAACTCTACAAATTAGTTGTGTGAAATTATCAGTGCTTTGTACAATATCGCCTAATTCCATCATTTCAATAAGTAGTGTTAGATTAGCTGCCATCTAACTCAACCTCTTTCAGAGTCTGCTATACTAGTCGCCCTCCAGCCTCTGAGTACTATGACCAGCATTACTTCTTCACCCTTTGACAATATGACTCAATAGTCTGATGTCACTCATTCTGTGGCCACTCTGATTGCATTAGGTCTTCTAAGACTATGAAGTAACTGCTTATTCTTACCAGTCATTTAGCTGTTCTACCAATTGACAGCAAAGCCTGTGGGAGATAGAAATATTTAAGAAACAAGGAGGCAAACCTCATGTATCAGCCCATATTCAAATAAGTGTCATACTTCAACAACACCTCATCAGCCACATTGCACAGTCAGACCTGTAAAATGTGATAAGGATATAAAGAAAAAGTCAGCATCCCAGACCCCATTTTAAAAGATCCCACCCTCCAGCACACGAGGCAGCACTTTCTCCCTCTCCCTTCATGCGTACTAGAAATCTACACAGATCATTCAAAAGACACAAAGAAAGCAGGCCTAAGCCTATAACTCCCCATACATCTGCTTCAACAAAGGGAAATGTTTTTAACCATAGGTGACTGTATAGTTAGGAATATAGACTCTACACTCACCAGACAAGAACATGGTGATTGTAAGCAGCTTGTCTGGTACCTAGATTCATGATGTCACAAGTACCCTATGGTCCCTTAAACCAGACAAATATCACCATAAACTAGTGGTGGCCCATGCAACAGTAAAAGACCTAAGGTACTCTACACATACAGAAATTTAGAAGTAAGTCATGGAACTTACTATGCATGTGTTAGAAGGATTTTTTGAGTAGAATCTTGCCTTTACACAGACTGATACCTAGATATAAATTCAAGAAAATTTGATTTAACAGTTTGCAAAATAGTTGATGTCATTCTAAAGGGATCCAGTATGTCTTGGCCTGGGATGAGATAGGAGTTAAAATGTCCTGTTTCTAGACTCATTCCTAACTTCTGCCATAACTAAGCTTCTGCATACTAGCTAAAGCTTTTGCTGCCCCTCCCACAGTTCTATAATTTAGGTAAAGTGCCCCTACTGGATGTTCCAGTGTAGCAAACTCAAATTCAGGTGTTATAGTGGCACTACTCAGTTCTAGGAAACATCTTCTTGCTAGGGATCCCAGTTACCTGATCATGACTGGCACATTTAGATCTCTAAAGTGTGTTTCTTCAGCATTTCCTATAATTTGTTAATACTAGTGTATGGGAACTGATTGTAATACTGCCCACTAGAGGCTATAACATCCTTGACCTGGTCCTTACTAACCTTTCGTCTGACTGTACACCCCCACCTATACATCTTCATCTCTGGTTAAGTCTGAAATCAGTCATCTTCTCCATATGGCCTAGTGGTACCATGCCAGCATCAAATAAGACTGTCTTTAGTGAATTCTCCAGTGTAAATCCACTTAAGCTTGTAGAAAACCTAAGCAAACCACCCAGCAGTCCTTCGTACATGGATCCATTTGAAAAGGCTACTGCGGCCACCTCCAACCTTTACCAGGATGCAAATAGCTGCTTAGAAAAGTCAGTATCAGTTCATCATAAACAAAATGGTAAATTCAGAAAAACACTGGCTGGTGTATCTTCTGTATTGCTAAACTATATAACAAAAGAAGAAAAAATAGTGAAAAGTTTTTATTTTTTATTTTTATTTTATTTTACATTTGTTAACTGGTATGGTCTGACTGGACGAGGTCCATTTACAGCTTAGGCCCAGGGAGAAAAGCTCCACATAATTAATTCAACAGACAATGATAATAATACATAATGTAAAGTATAAACGTTGTTATTGAGCAGTATTTTGTGCATAATAGAACAGTATGCAAAGAAAGATCATATCAACAATATATACACGTGAACATTAAGTTAGTCATCAAAATATACAGACAGAGATCACAACAACGTTTCCAAATGTCAAGGGATACCATTTGTTACTTCCATTTTTACCGAGGGTCTGATAATTAGAGAGAAGGCAGAAAGATGATGGTAGCATAAACTAGGATTAAGTAACACATGGACATAGCCAAGAGCTAATAAGATGAGCCTTAAGGGAATTTTTGAATTGTTTAGTATTAGGTGTAGAAGTCACCAAGGGAGGGAGATTATTCCAACTTTTTGCTATACTGTGAGAAAATAGAGCTTTACCTGCTGTGTTGTTGGCTGTGGAGATAGAGGAGTGATTTGTTTTCAGAGCGGAGTGGTCGATTTGGAATGTAGTTAGTCAGTAGTTCCCTAAGGGCTGGAGTTTTTTCAGGATATTTTAGGTTGTTATAAGCTAACTACTTGGTGGCAGGTTAATAACTCTGGGAGCTCAAGCCACTAAAGTTGCCTAAGAGGTATACAATGGTGTGTTCTAAAGACGGAATTTTTTGCAAACTTGGCGATTTTGTTAGACCACGACTCGAGTTTCTCCAGGTCAGATTTTCTTACATAGGTGAGAATAGGTGTTGCATACATGAGTGTGGAAAGAAGGTGGGTTTGAGCTAGGGTGCTCTGAGCTTGATCTGATAGAAAGTATTTTTGTCTGTATAGGGAACCCATTTTTTTGTGTACCTTTTTAATAGTTTGAGAGATATGGATGTCAATGACAATTCCATTATTGGAGGAGATAGAGAAGGAGATTGGAGAGGTGTTTGATTTGTTTGGGGTAAATAGAAGTAGTTTTGTTTTGTTGGGATTTAAGATAAGTTGAATATCTGTGATCCACCTTTCTACTGAGGTAAAAGATTCCTGGGGGAGATGCTGTAGGATGGTGAGATTTGGGGCGGAGCAGATCAGGGTGGTATCTGCATACTGTATGAGTGAAGCCTGTAAGGTAGAGGTATGTAGATTATTGGTAAAGATAGAAAAGAGGAGTGGACCAAGTATGGAACCTTGAGGTACACCAATGGTAGTTGGGAGTAAAGATGATATAACTCCTTGCCACTGGACAGCTTGTTGTCGGTCTGATAGATAGTTTTTCAACCATGTAAAAGTGTTAGGGGCAAAGGATAGAGAGGTAAGAGTATCTATTAGAATGGAGTGGGAAAGCATGTCAAATGCTTTGGAGAGGTCCAGGAATATAGCAGATACAAATCTGTTGTTATTTCTATGTTGCTTAAACAGGTTTGTGAAAGAGAGAAGGGCTGAAGTTGTGCTGTGGTGTGGGCAGAAACCATGTTGTGTAGAGGAGAAGAGATTGTTAGAGTCTAGGAAATGCATGAACTGAGAGTGTATGCATTTCTCAAGTATCTTTGATAAAGGAGACAGAATGGCTATGGGGCGATAGTTAGAGAAATCATAGGAATTCCCACCCTTATGAGGGGGAATAATGTAAGAGATTTTCCATAGTTGAGGGATGTGGGATTCCTGCATGGAGCGGTTGATTAAGATTGAGACTGGGTAGGATAGAGAGTTGGCAGCCATTTTTAGAAAATGAGCAGGTATACCATCTGCTGCAAGAGTAGTGGGTTTAAGATTTAAGAGGTATTTTTTAATGATAAGGTTGGGACAGGAGAGAATGCAAAGGGAGAGGAGTTGTTAGGAGTTGTTGGTATGGATGAGTAGATATTTTTGGAAAGTTGAGTTGATAGTGATTTAATGGATTCATAAAGTGGTGATTAAATTGGGAGGCTATATTGCTATCTGTTTTTGTAGAGATGGAGGTGGGAGCTGATGTGGAGGTTTTACCAGGTTTTACTAGGGAGTTTATTGCATGCCAGAACTTTTGGGGGTTATTGGAGTGTTTATTTTGCATATATAGAAATTAGTTCTGTTTATCAAGCTTTGTTTTTTTGACCTGATTCCTAAAGTGTTGATAATTTTGTTTGGATAGACTAGTGTTATCTTTCTTTCAGGTTTTCCATGCCTTGTCTCTGGTTTTTAATAGAGCTCTAGTGGATTTAGTAAGCCAAGGAGCATAGTGTTGCTTAGCTCTAATTTTTCTTACTGGGGCAACTGAATTAAGGATGTTAATATGAGTACTATTGAAATAGTCCACTGCTTGGTCTAGGTCAAGGCTGTGTAGTGGTTCCCAGTTACATTTTTTTAATATAGTGTTGGGTTCTAGAGGGTTAACATTGTGATTGTTTCTGACTTGTCTATAGACTGTAGGTTTGGGTAAGTTAGCACGTTTTCGTAGGAGAAAAGTAGGGAGATGGTCACTAAGTCCGTCAGGTAGATTACCTACTTTGTAATTATGTTCAGGGTAATTTACTAATGTCCAGTCTAGTATAGATTCCTTATGGGATTTTTTGTATATTCTAATTGGTTCTTGAATGAGTTGAGAAAATCCATACAGGCTGATGTGGTTAGTGGGGTTTTTAGAGTTACAGGCTAGCCAGTCAGTGTTTAGGTCACCTAATAAAATAGTTTCCTGTGGGAGATTATCTTTTGACCATTGTAGAATCTCCTCAATTATTGGAGCGTTATTACCTGGAGGGATATATGCACTGAGAATATTGATGCTCTTTTCCTTATTTAACAGTAGGACAGAGCCTACAATCTCAGCAGTACTAAATTTAGGTAAAGGGGTTAGTAGAGGTTGGAGAGAAATTGTATTTTTATAGACAATTGCAACACCCCCACCTTTCTTTCCTGTTCTATCTAGCCATAGGATTTTATATCCTGGAGGGAGAATTTCTTCATTCTGTGTGCTGGGTTTTAGCCAGATCTCTGTTATGGTAAGGATGTCAGGGGGAGTAGTGAATTATGAATGCGTGTAAGTGAGGAAGTTTGTCTGATGTACTGTGAGAGTTAAGATTGATGATGAGCAGATCTGCAGTGTGTTTGTTTGGGGGTATAATGTTCCTTGGCCCTGGAATTGGTGAATATCCCCCGAGGTAAGGAGGTATTTCTTTTATAAAAGTTGAAGCTTGATAGTTTGTAGAATATCTATGTGTAGTTTACTTGATGTTTTTCTAGTGTAGAATAGTGAAACATACTTGTTACGTAAAAATAGTATTGTGTTGTCACTAAATAAAGAGGGGACTATAGGAAAGTGTATGTGTGTAATAACAGGTGTGAAGTTATGTGTTGTATGGTAGGTGGTGTGTGATAGTGGTGTGTTTGTGTGTAAGGATGTAAAGGAGGTTAGAGTTGTGAGTGTTAGTAGGAGAGATGAAAGTAAGGCCTGCATAGTTTGGGTTGTGGTATTTGGATGCAAGTGGTAAATTAGGGGTGTGGTTAGGGTGGTTGCAGGTGAGTGGCTGTAGGGAGTGGTAAGGTGATTGGGGTTAGAATAAATGTAGAAGTAGTGAGGGCAGGTGAGAATTTGGGGCAGGGTAGGGGAGCCGAGTGAGTCAAGTGTAGCGAGGCGAATGGAGCGGGGCTCAGCCACCATGGGATTACAGAAACAATCAGTGAGCTCTGATCAGGGATAGCAGGAAAAAACAGC
This sequence comes from Protopterus annectens, assembly GCF_019279795.1. NCBI lineage: Eukaryota > Metazoa > Chordata > Ceratodontiformes > Protopteridae > Protopterus > Protopterus annectens. The sequence goes on from NC_056734.1 coordinate 133,652,443, forward strand.
TAAATTGGGGTAAGTTCAGTATATCTGCTTCCCTTTACTGCAGTAGTAGACTGTTGGCAGTGTGTTGCCACCTGTGGCCAAAGTAAGTTACTACATTCAGAAAAAAACTAACCTGTGTGTATGCTTATCTACCCTGTAGTAATACATTAAATAAGGAGCAGTTTCCTTTTTTAAAAGCAGATAGTTTTAAAAACAGATTTGGAGTGTGGATAAATTGCAACAGAAGGAACACCTACAGTTTAGAAGGCTGTGCTCTTTAGTTTGGTTTTGGAGCTGCTTCAAGCAGGTAACTGAAGCAGATTTACATTCTTTCACAAGGTATTTTGCTGGGTGAGTCTGTTGGGCAGGGGATGACCACAGAGTGCTTAACTCAATGGGAGAAGAGTTTAGAAATCTGTGCTCTTTAGTATGGTTTTGGAGCTGCTTCTGGCAGGTAACTGAAGCAGATTTACACTCTTTCACAAGTATTTTGCTGGGCGAGTCTGTTGGGCAGGGTATGACCACAGAGTGTTTAACCCATCGGGAGAAGAGTTTAGAAGGCTGTGCTCTTTAGTTTGGTTTTGGAGCTGCTTCAGGCAGGTAACTGAATCAGATTTACACTCTTTCACAAGGTATTTTGCTGGGCGAGTCTGTTGGTCAGGGGATGAACACAGAGTGTTTAACCCATTGGGAGAAGAGTTTAGAAGTCTGTGCTCTTTAATTTGGTTTTGGAGCTGCTTCAGGCAAGTAACTGAAGCAGATTTACACTCTTTCACAAGGTATTTTGCTGGGCGAGTCTGTTGGGCCTGGGATGACCAGAGTGTTTAACCCATTGGGAGAAGAGTTTAGAAGGCTGTGCTCTTTAGTTTGGTTTTGGTGCTGCTTCAAGCAAGTAACTGAAGCAGATTTTCACTCTTTCACAAGGTATTTTGCTGGGCGAGTCTGTTGGTCAGGGGATGACCAGAGTGTTTAACCCATCGGGAGAAGAGTTTAGAAGGCTGTGCTCTTTAGTTTGGTTTTGGAGCTGCTTCACGCAGGTAACTGAAGCAGATTTACACTCTTTCACAAGGTATTTTGCTGGGCGAGTCTGTTGGGCAGGGGATGACCACAGAGCGTTTAACCCGTTGGGAGAAGAGTTTAGAAGGCTGTTCTCTTTTGTTTGGTTTTGGAGCTGTTTCAGGCAGGTAACTGAAGCAGATTTGCACTCTTTCACAAGGTATTTGAGTCTGTTGGGCAGGGTATGACCACAGAGTGTTTAACCCATTGAGAGAAGCTTCAAAAATGAGAGCACACAGGCAGGGGAGAGTAGAAGCTTCCATGATAGGTTGTAAGAAGTTCCCATCCCCTACCTACCTACCTCAAGAGTACAATGAAACATGCCTGCAGGGAACTTAAAAGTGCTGTCAGAAAAACTAAAGCAGAATATGAGCTTAAGGTTACAACAGACACCAAAGGAAACTGCATATTTTCTTCAGTTGTGTCAGGAATTAAAGTATATTATCCAACAAGCTCATCCATAGTAACACCATAGAGTCTAATCCCAAGTATGTACACAATATAATAGCAGAAAAACCTGCTGTCTCCACCATCTCTGAAAATGTTGCAGATAATAATTCAGGAACCATGGACTAACAAATACAATGTTTGAAGGACTGCACTTTCAGGTACAGAAAATTACAATTAGAAACTCAATAATTTAATGAGTGCATACGTTTAAAATTAGCCCCAAAAGACCTATGTATGTGAAAGTTTTCCACTGGGCTGATTAAAGACTCACTTTTATATCCTGAACTTATGCAACTATTTAACAAACATGGCTATGAACTATTATTGGGAAAATGGATGAACAACTAGCTACCATTCAAAAAATAGATTGAAATATACAGAATTATTTACTTTTTGATATCAAGAAGGCTGACTATTATATATTGTTTTCAAGGGTAGACAAATCTCTTCTTGATATGAAAAATAAAAAACTAAAAAAACTAAATAGAGATAAAAAGGAATATGAACAGGTGAAGGCATATCCCCAGCCCCTTTTGGGACAACAACCTTCTACTTTTGCATATAATAACAATGACTATCTTGAAGATGAATCCAACATTGAATTTAACAGTGAAAACCATCCAGGCTTACCCCCTTTACCCCAGCCCCCTCTGAAGAGGTCGGAATGACTGAGGAACCAGAGAGGAGTGGTTTATTACAACAACAGCAATTTCAATTATGGTGGACAGAGGGGGAATGGATAGGGGAGATGGAGAGAGAGGGGGAGAACATGGACTGCTTACAACAACAACAACGGTCACAACAATTAAACAAACTGATAGATTTTATTTGTGACACTCCCCCACCTTGCACCACCCTATATAACAACAAGCATGACTTTAAGATTTATAATTACAGTGGTGCCTCTTTGGACAGTAACATAGCTAACATTTTTAAAAAGTGTCTTTCCTTTGTACCAGCTCATAATGCTATGTTAGATGATGTTCTTATTAACTTAAAGTTGTTTGCTAGAAAGTTAAATTTTGCATTTTTTTAAATATTCAGATACAAGAACATTGGTTGTTAACAGATATGTAAAACCCAGCACCTTTAAAACTGCATTGCATCCTATTATGTTTGTATATGAGAAATTATGCGAGTTTGAAATTGGGAAATTGTTTTTGAATATTAAGCGACAGAAACATGATGGTAACAATTTAACTTATTCAGAATATATGACACTTAAAGGTATTTGTTACAACAAGCAGTTACGGGTAATGAAACACGATAAGGGCGGAGGCTTGGTTATTTTTAACAGCAATGATTATAAAAATAAGATGTTTACCATGTTATATTTAGAGACATGTGAAGTAAGTGTGAATGAACTAAATATTGCATATCAAAAAATTGATGTGTTGCTTGAAGAACTATTGTTGAATAACCAAACTAACATCATTGAATTCAACTTTTTGCAGGTTAAATACCCAAAGTTACCAACAATATTTGGGATCCCAAAAATTCATAAGTATCTTATGGACCTACCTTTTAGACCTATAAAGGATGTTAAGGCATCAAAAACTTTTATGGTAGCCAAATTTATTGACCTGGAATTGAAACATATACTAAAGAACTACAATTATTGCATCAAGGACTCATGGGATTTCTATGCAAAGTCTCTAATGAGCTATATAGTGACACCTTTTTTTGTCACCATAGATATTAATGATTTGTACTCAGTTATTCCACACTACATGGGTATTGGGTGGTTTTACACCTTTTTATGGCATAACACAACCGAGAAGCATGATCAGATTCTCACCATCAGGGGACTTATGGAAGTAGTCCTAGAGAATAACTTCATTACATTTGAACATCAGATATTTAAGCAGTGTAGAGGAGTTGCCAAGGGGGCAGTATGTGCCCCCATTTCTGCAAATGCAGTCCTGGCCTATTGGGAAATGGAATTTGTCATAAATTTACCATATTCCCAATATTGGACACTTTATGGTAGATACCTGGACAATATTATTATTTTTTGGAAAGGTAGTTTTGAAAAAACTAAATGAGTTTTTTTAACTACATGTGTGCACCACAACATTTTTGAAGTTTACTATCCATACAAGCACTGAGACTATTAATTTCTTGGATGTCACTATTTTAAAAGATAGAAATAGAGGGATATTTAACTCTACTATTTACAGAAAACCAATGTACTCTAACACACTTTACGAGTGGGCACCCCCCTGCACCAAAAAAGCTCCTGGTCAAGGGACAATATGTTTGTCTTGCTAGAATGGTATCAGATAATGAAGAATATGTTTTTCAGACCGATATTCTTAAAAACATGTTGATTAGTAGAGGCTACCCCACACTGCTTGAAGACAACATAGGTAATAAGGTAACTCAGAAAAGAGCTAGTGGATACTTCCTACCATTGCTGGGCTCACATAGACACACTAGCATGAATACTATATCTAATAAAAACACTACCACAAGAAAGGACTCACTCACTGTGTCTAAAAGAAAATATCTGATGACAAAATATAAAGACACAGGAACGGCTGCAGTCTCCAGAGTCCATACCTCTGAAACCCAAGTTAAACTCGAGACCCCCTTAAGAGATAGTTTCTATGAAGTATATGCATATACATATGGAATTTATTTATTGTTGTTTTTTATTATTGTGTATTATTATTGTGTTTTATATTATTGTGTTTTATCATTGTTTCTTATCACTGTATTTTTATTATTATATCTTGCTTTTTGAAGATGTACTTTTGATATGCAAGATGATGTACTGTGTATTTAAATTTGTGTCATGTGATTTTTTAATTGATATAAAGGTGTGTGTTAATTAGTACTCTTTGATACACCTGATGACGTCTATATGGTGAAAGCGCTTGTGTTAGTATTTGTGTACTTAAGTAAAGGTTCTTAATCTGGAGACAGCAGCCATTTCTGTGTCTTTATATTTTCTCATATAAAAATTAGAGTTTTACAAATGATGCAGCATACAGTGGTTAGAATATAGAGAAACAATTAAACAAGATATTATACAACAAATATACAATTGCTTGAACATAAATTCAAAAAGAAGTTTCCATAGCCAAACAGAGTCATAAACTAGAAATCATAACTATAAAGGAGGCCTAAACACCTGGTTCACAGTACTATGCACTAAGTGAAACTACACAGTACACCTGTGATCTACGGATGTTGAAAGTCAGGAACAGATGAAATTAGTCTGCTTCTGTACAGGAACATATCCATGTTTTGAATAGGAGATCTTTTAGTAGGGATTTGAAAGTATATTTACTATTTACACTTTTAATTTCAGGGGGTAGAGAGTTTCAGGCCTTAGTAACTGCATAGGAGTAAAGAGATTGGCCTGAGCTATGTAAGCAATTGGTAAAAGTCAGTAGGGTGGTATTGGAAGATCTTAGTTGACACACAGTATTATGGAAGATGAGCAGACCAGAGAGGGCAGGTATTTTATTTGGTTGATATAGCAGTTGATGAGTCAGGAGAAGTTAAGTGTACTTTAGTAGGTTAGGGAGTTCTAACCATCCTAGTTGTCTTAGGGAGACACAATGGTGAGAAGGAAACTTAGCATTGGTTGCAAATTTTGAGATTTTATTGTAGCAGGTAGATAGTTTCAGGTCTGATTTGTTTAGGTTAGTTAGAACTGGGGAAGCGTATAGTAAGGTGGAGAGTAGATGGGTATGAGAGATAGTGATTCGGGATTCCTGTGTGAGAAAGCTCTTGCAGCAGTTGAGTGAACCTAGTTTGTTATGAACTTTGGCAATTATTAGTGCTATATGTTTGTCAAATTTTAGGTTTTGGTCAATAGTTACACCTAGTGGCTTGACTTGAGTTAATGGTGTGATAAGGGTATTGTTGAAGGATGTTATTGAGAATGGTGAGGAGAGGGTGAAAGTTCTGGATGCTTGGAAGATCATGAGTCGGGTCTTAGATGGGTTTAGTATGAGTCAGGAGGAATTTAGCCATTTTTCTATAGTAGTGAAGGCTTCCTGGGTTCTGTCTTGGAGTAATTGTAGAGAAGGGGCTGACCAAATAAGGGTGATGTTATCAGCATACTTTACTATATTAGTTTGTTGGGTAGCCGAGGGCAGGTCATTGGTAAAGATAGAAAATAGTAAGGGACCAAGAATGGATCCTTGTAGAACACCTTGTCCCACTGGGAGGAGAGGGGAGAGAGATTTATGCCATGTAACAGCTTGTTGCCGGAGGGACAGATAATTTTTAAACCACAGTAGAGAGGAGTTATCCAAAATGAGCTCAGAGATAGTGGAAAGTAATTTGCAGTGTGATACCATGTCAAATGTCTTTGACAGGTCTAGGAAGACAACAGATACTAAGTTACCGAGATTTCTTTGTTGATTGATGTGGTCAGTAAAGGATATAAGAGCAGAGGTAGTGCTATGGTTTGGCCATGTTGGGAATTTGCTAGCAGGTTATATTGAAGAAGATGATTCAGTATTTGGGTGTGTACACATTTTTCTAAGATTTTTGATAGGGGAGATAGCAATTATCACCCCATAGCTATACAAAGTTCTGTTGAGGAAACACCTTTGTGTAGGGGAACGATGTAAGAAATTTTCCAGAGAGAGGGGACAGATGTGTTCAGCTATGGATCTATTGATGAGTAAGAAAGTAGAGTAGGTGATGGCAGAGGTGGCAATTCTGAGGTAATCAGCAGCGAGAGTGGTGGGTTTCAGTTTGGCAAGGTGTTTATGAATTAGGTCAGTTGGAACTGGTTTAAGACAGAATTGGGTGTTGGTCTTATTGTGACAGTTTTATATTTTCAGGGTATTTGTAGTAAATGTGGGGAAACTATTGAATAACTTTTGGATGGAGGAGGTGAAATAGTCATTAAATTGGGTGGCAATATCATCATTATCCCCTTCGATGTTAGGGAGGTGATTTTGCCTGGCTGGAGAATGCGGTTGATTGTGGACCACAATTTTTGCAGATTGTTGTAGTGAGTTTCTTTGTAGCTGGATATAATAACTTCTTTTGTCATTATGCATTTTTTTTGCTTTGTTTCTGAGCTCTAGGAAGTATAGTCAATTTGTACTTGTTTTGTTGGTACGCCATGTTGCCCAAGCTATGTATCATTGTTTGAGTCGGGATCTTGTGTCCTTTGAGATCCAAGGACCTGGGTTGGTTTTAGTACAAATTATACACTGTAGGGCCATAAGATTAAGGATACCTAAGAAGGTAGTATTAAAGTACTCCACAGCTTCATCTAATGGTAGAGCTTTAAGAGGTGACCGATTTATTTTTTTAAGTTGTTGGTGAATTGGTCTGGGAGGACATTTTTGGAACTATGGATAGAAAGTAGGATAGGGGGTTTTATGGGTTTTGTATGCTGTCTTAGTATGACTGTGGGTACATGATCACTGAGGGAGTCGGGTAATGTACCAGATATATTGGCAGATGAAGGCTTGTTGGTTAGGATTATGGGTTTTGTGTGCTGTCTTGGTATGAATGTGGGTAGGTGATCACTGAGGGAGTCAGGTAACATACCAGATATATTGGCAGATGAAGGCTTGTTGGTTAGGATGCAGTCTAATATGGATTTCTTTTTGGTGCATTTGTCTATACAGGTTGGGGTTTGGATAAGCTGTGTGAAGTTAAATAGGTTTAAGTGGTACCTGGGGAGGATGCCATGATAGAGGCCCAATCAATGTTGAAGTCCTCCAGGATAAATGTCTCCTGACGGTGGGTGGTGGAAGTCCAATGTAAAATGGACTCTAGAGTGGTAATATTGTCACCTGGGGGTAAGTAGACATCTATAATGTTGAGTTGTTTCTGCTGATTTAAATTTATATTTGCAAACAGGGTTTCTGCATAGCCGAAAGTGGGGATATCATTACGTATTTGTTGGAGATGAAGGTTGTGCCTGTAAATAAGGGGAATGCACCTACCTCTGTTAGCTATTCAATCACATCTAAGGATGTTGTAGCCAGGAGGGGATATGGTGGTATCTTTGATGTGGGGGCTTGAGCCAGGTCTCAGTTAGGAGTGCAATGTCAGGGTTATAGAAGGATATAGAGGAATGTAGCTCTTCAATTTTATTCATCATGCTGCAGATGTTTACACTGAGTATTAAGAGATCAGAGGGTGTTTGTTTGCAAGGGATATTAGGTCCATGTAGGTTTGCTGCAGTGGGTATAGTAGTGGAGGAGCCTGGGTTAGGGTGGATGTCACCACTGAGTGCAAGTTGATTAGTAGCAGTGGTCAGAGTGTGTGTAGGTAACTGGTGATCATATTGTGAATGAGTAAACTGGGTAGATTTTTATAATTAGTTTCTTTGTAGGTGAGCTTGGTGAGCTCAAAGGGGGTGTGGTTGAAGATGGTAGGTTAAATGTATATGTGTATGTGATTATGGTGGTGTGTGTTTGAAAAGGTTAGCATCGGGGAGTTTAGGTGATTGTGGTTAGTGATAATGGAGTGGTAGGAAGTTAGATTGTAGCCTAGGGAGAGAAGAACTGCTAAGAAAATAGAAGGTGCAAGCATGGTGAGAGTTGAAGGGAGTGGTGATAGTATATGTGGAGTTAGGTTATCTGGTTTGGAAGTTATTAGAGGGTTAAAGGATAGTGTGATGTGGCAGAGCACCACAGAACAAATTAATGAGCAGGTGGTGAAAGGAGAGAGATGGGGGAGTGGTTGGAGGCTGATGCTATAGGTTGGTGGGAGGTGTTAGGGAAGTCAGGTGATTATGGTTATGAAATAATTTGGGTATAGGCAGGGTGGGTGGGATAAGGGGTCAGGGTGGGGAGTGAAGTGAGCCCGAGCGATAATGAGGGTAAACAGAGTGGGATGAATCAACTCCAAAAGGTAAGGAACTCAGCAAATTATGCTGACGAATAAATTAAAATAGACAGTGGATCATCTATCACAAATAGAGAATTATTCAGTAGAAAGTATTATATGTCATTAGTTTAAACACATTTTTTTTCATTACTTTTTCACTCAACAATCTGCTGTTGCTTTTCAGTGTCTAAGGTTGGTGGTTCATATAAAGTTAAGCTTGCATGAAATGCCAATAATTTTATCCACTTGAATGATTACAATGTCAGCCAAGAGTAATAACTTTCATAATCATAATGAAAATAATTGTGTAGTAGCTTGACCTAATTATATATATAGTGCACAATTCTAAATGTGACCATCTTACAAAAGTCTAACAGTGTCTCAGAGAGCATGAGCTCATAGAGTTCAATTGTATGTTAAAAAATGGAAAGTTTGACATTACTAATAAACTGATGCCCCATTAACCCAGTTATGTCACCACTAGTCTGATCATTGAGCACTGAAATGACATATTTGGCAGTGAGCAATACATGTATAGACATCAGGTGATTGGAGAACTCCAGTTCCACAGGGAATGTGGTGTGTTCTCAGTGTTACATTATTGTTTTAAATATGGATATGCTAAAAAGATATAGCCGTCATGCAAGGGCTATTTTCATATGTAGTATTTAGAGAGGGGGTATTTGTTAAGATATTTTTAGAAACATCATCCAAATTAGTTCATGTTAGCTAAAGCTAAAAACATGAATAAGGAACTATTTTAAGTGTCACAAAGACCACCTGCTATACTGCCACTGTCAGTTTGGTCACCTGAATCTTATCTATGACAGAGCGCTATGACAAATGCCACTACTGACTGACTGTCAGATTAATACAAAGCTTATGCTATTACAACCTCCTCAGCATCATCACTTATGAAGAATGACATTAGCATTGCTTGTTGTCACCAATAATCAGATTCAAAATAGTATTACTTATTAATTTATTGTCTCTCTGGTGGTTAATATTGCAAGCAGTTTAGTGTTAGTCAAAACCATACTTAGTTTTTAAAAAATCCTGATAATATAACTGGAAAAAGTTGTTACTATGATTATATAAAAAGCTAGGGAGAATAGAGATAACAAGCACTTGTATAACATTGCCAATTTAATTCTACTTCATAACCAAGAGGTTTGGGTTGCTACCCAGTCACCCTGCTTATTGGTTAATGCTTGCATACATTAGACAACAATGAATAAGGATAAGAAGATTGCATAATGACCAGTAAACGTCCTAGCATGTAACTTAAGAAAAGGGTAAATATTTCTTTTTCTTAGGCCATTTAAATTTTAGCAGATTGGTGACATTTGTGAAGCACAGTGTTTATTATAACTGAGCCTGTTCCATGTAAGATTCAAAATGGATGTCTATGTCATTTTGGAACTGATCATTGATATATTAGCAATTGGTCATTCAATACTATAAAGTTATGCTCAATTTTAATCCTCCTTTAGCAAATCAACCAAATTCTTCAAGTGATGACTATGCCAAGATATTTTTTTTTTTTAATTTCTTATGTACCATAAAAAATTGAAAGGCACAATTTGCATTAAGCAGTTTAACATAAAGAATTCTTGTAGTGAGACCTGTGTGGAAAGCAAACAGTTCAATGTACCCAGCTGACAGTATATTTAGGAAGACCTCTAAAGAGACCAGCAACAAGGTTAGAAAAATCTTTTGAACAATTTAATTTAAATATTAAAGAAATTTTCTTCTATAGTCATAATGATAAGAGTGCCTTTCTTAGATAACCCCTCCATTAGAATAAGAGTATATTTCAGGGAAGCATAGCATTTTCCACATGGTTGAGTTTAGGACTCATATTGCAATGGCTTTCAAACTTTTGCATTCAAATAATCATGTTTTCAGATTTTATAGCAAACCTTTTTTATCCAAAATGCCCACATGCAAATTACAAATTAAAGTGCATAAAGGTTCTAGTCCTTTAAAGTAAATATGTATTATGGAACCAATTTCTTGTGCAGTAATAGGAGAATCTCCTCAAATCAGTAAGCCTGCCTGAGGGCCAGGAGAAGCCTGAAGATTTAACTTGCAAAACTTTCAACATTTATAAGTTCCTTCCCTGTCTCTATATATATGCTTACCTGACAGTCCTTATGTATTCTGTCTGAAGGATTTTTATTCTTGTTAGTTTTGTAATGCAGGGAAAAGAAAGGAAAGTGAGGTGAGCCCACCTGCTTATCTTTCAACAGCTCAATAATAATAGTTGATCTGTTGCTTTTAGCGAATATTAATTTTCTTCACTCAATAAAATCTAGCAATGTCACCAAGTATTTCTATAGTTACATCCTACTGATGCCTGTAGGAGTCAAATATTGCATATTCATATTTGCATTAATAATTCCAAAACCATGTTAGATATAAGGTATTAGAAGATTTCATCTTAAAGCTAAAGTGATGGGAAGCACAACTGTATTGATATTGCACTTTCTTCTAGTGCAGCTGAAAAAATATTGAGTATGTTTTGTATTTTACATATTTGTACATATCAATGTTCTTGTGTCTATAAATATTTCAATAATCAAGTAACAGAGAACTACTTAGCCTCAATTGAAAGCTCACTGTCATATGAAGAAGATATTGCTGGAAGTACATGTGCTGTTTAAATGGTTATGGCAATATTGTAAGGTGTCCATACAACATTATACAAACTAATATTTACTGTGTTTACCGTGGATTATAAAATGCAGTTCAAGACTTAGAATCAAATTAATGCAACTGCAGTAAAAATGATTTTTTGCTAAATAATTTATTTACATTTTTGACAGCACTCATGGTTCTAAAGATAAAAACATTTCTTTGAACTGTGGGGTAATAACTTCATTTTTAAAGCCATAGGCTGCACCCACTTGAAGTTAGAGTATAACCTCAAAAGAGCTCTATCATGAGAAAACAAAATTCAGAAATATCATTCCCTGCCCTTGCACACTCATAAATGTAAAAGTAACCACTAGAAAGTCACAGACACTAAAGAAATTATTGGATGCCACTTTAACTTGGTCAGTTTTGATCCCAAATCTCAGCCATGTGCAGGTCACAATTTGAACTATATTACCAGCTCCTCTTAATATGCACTCATTTGTTGAAATCCAACAGAGGTTTAGCTCACTAAAGGAGTAAGTCAGGGCAGCATCTATTCTCCCTGACTTTGATTTAGAAGAAAAAAAAAGCTCTTTTGCACTTCTAAATTGTAGCAAACTGTGTCACATACAGAAGATTAAAGCACTTCAGTTATGACTGCAAATGCTCCAAATGTAATACCTGTACTGCACTTAAGACTGATTGGCATTTGCTGATCACCCTAACACTTTGCACCTGGGGTGGCAGCCTCCTCCACCCCACCCTAGCTACCCTGAAACCCAGCACATTAGTCATACAAGCAAAGGCAAATAGTAGGATTAAAATGTGCTCTTGGTAGCGTTTAAAGTTGACTCATTAACACACAGCTGTGATAATTATGCAGTAGTGTTAATCAGTGCTGGAGAACTACTTGTGTGGGCTGCCTTGACTGTTCAAACTAATAGTGCTTGAAAAGCAGACCACACAAAGTTCTTTTCTGGCAGTTTAATTCAATTGAGATGCTGAATTTGTGGCATTCAGTGCCGAGATAAAGTGCATTACATGTGAGAACATTTCTTCAGCTGAAAACAAAATGTAAAAACTTCTGTTCTTATTCAGCTGAAAAGATGTTAAATTTCTTTCTGACTCATAACTCTAAGCAATTTCAATCCAGCTTGCTAGCAATCAGGAATGTGGCACTTTATTAAGTATCCACCAGTAGGTGTCGATGAGGTAAGTAGCAGTCAATATATTCACAGTACAGAGAAACAGTATGCAGTTAAGGGAATGTGCTCTAATGCTATTTGGTCCATCACAGGCATGTGCTGTAATGCTACCTGGTCCATCATGGGCATGTGCGCCAATGCTACCTTGTCCATCATGGGCATGTGCTCTAGTGCTACCAGGCCCATCATAGGTGTGACACCCCTGCACTGGCCCAGTAATCAAGGAGCCTCAATCCTCGCCACTAACACCAATGAGGGATGTGCACATTTTGAGGATGACAAGTACACACACAGTAAAGTACAATTTCACTTAAGAGCACACAGAGATCACAGTCAGTCTGGGGCTGGTTTCTCCCTCTCTCTCCAGATCCCCAATAAGACTCCCCACTAGCTCTCAGCTGAGTGGCCCAGCCAAAACCTCCAGCACCCTCTCTGTCCAACCAGTGCTTTGTGCCCCTGCCCAAGTAGCACACACACACACACACACACACACACACACACACACACACACACACACACACACACACACACACACACACTTTGAGATTTGATTTATATGCAAATGCACAAACACCCCTGGGAAAGGCTGGCACAGGTTCACTAGCTATGCCCCCTTCTGCCTAGAGTTTAAGGTAGTAACAACTGCCACCAACCACCCTTTATCAACTGCTATAAGGCTCTTCCCAAAAGGTAACCAATTCTACTATGTAATGTTACTGTTATCCAAATGGTATGTGTGTCCAAGACTTTAAGGCTATTTAAGAGTGGCCTGCACAGTGTCATCAAATACATATGCAAGTACTTTAAGAGCTTAAATATCTCTAAACAAACCAGCCACAATTAAAATGTTTAAATATATTTAATAATAAATAATAAAAGCACAAGACAATACTCAATAACTCAACACAGTGACAACAGATTTCAGAATCTCAGGAAATACTTTAAAACAACATTGCAGGACAGTCTCACATAAATACAGGAAACATCTAAACTAATTTTGCTGTATTCCTATCTTTATCTAAGAGATATCACTGTAATCTAGTACTTACTATTAGCAAGGCAAATGCAAGTGTTGAATGGATCTTTCTAGGTTCAAAGACAAATACAAAATGCACAGACTCTCTCTCTGAGATAGTTCTTAAATTACTATCAAACATTTCTGCTAGGTTATCTCAGATCACATCATTCCACATCTGTGTCAAAAATACTTATCTTTCAGAAATTTGCCTGGAACTTGAAGCCATAAAACAGTTAAATACTTTAACCTTTGAAACCTGTAATTATTTCTGTTTCCAGACAACAGAGAGAACTCCGAGCTGTATACATCCTGTCTTGATACCCCAGTCATAAACAATTTCAACTTATTTTCTTAGAGTTTGCAAGTTAACTCTGTTCTTTTCCAGTAGGGTACACTGTGGTTACATTCTTGAAGCTCAGCACATAACATCCAGTTTAACATATGCCATAATTGACTCTCCAGCTGATACAGACATCCTCCAGAAGGGTCTCACTAAGACAGATACCTGCTGTCAAAATCAAGGCCTCAAGCGAAATGCCAATAAGTGCATAGTCATCCCGTTTGGAAAAAACAAAGTAGCCGCAAACTACCACATACGTGGTAGTCCCCTAAATACAGAAAATGTAATAAGGGATCTGGGGACCCAAGTAGATAGTAATCTCTCCTTTGATAATCATATTGCCAAGGTGGTTAGAAAATCCTTCTATGTGGCCCACCTAATCACAAAAGGGGTCGCATCTAGAACAAAAGAGTTTATGTGCCCCTCTACTCATCACTTATCAGACCTATCATAGAGTACAATGCCCCATTTGGGATGTACCTTACAAGACATCTGCAACAGCTGGAAAGATCACAGAAGTACCTCACCAAGAGGATTACTGGCCTCAAACATATGCCCTATGCAGCCCGACTGAAGAAACTCCAGCTGTACTCGGTTGCATACCGCTTACAAAGAGGTGATCTCTGCCTGACATACAAGGCCATGTCCAACCCAGAATTGATGGACATGCTCCACGTAAAAAAAAACAAATCCCCGAGAGCCACACGCTCTAGGGATCTAAAACTCACCACAATGATAAATAGGACATGCTGGAGGGATAGATTGCTGTCCCAGAGACTCCCCATGCTTTGGAACAGGATTCCAATCTACATTAGGCAGAGCCCCTCACTAACACTCTTCAAGAGAAATCTTGACGAGTGGACGGGAAACAGAAAATTTACCCTGGGGATCACTGCAGTGGCTCTGCTGGACCAAGGCACAGGGAACTAATCTAAGGGGGTGGCAAAAGCCAACACATTCTGGCTAGGCTTATAGACGCCCTCAGGCAGATAGCCTAGTACTTACCTATGAACCTATAACATATAGTTATTTTACATTTGTAAGACAAGCACACAAACCATATTACTATTCACAAATAACATAGAATTATTTACAGAATTCCAGCTAGCTGGATTGGCAGCCTTCACAATAGGCATGTGCTCTAATGCTACCTGGTCCATCATGGGCATGTGCTCTAATGCTGCGTGGGCCATCATAGGCATATGCTCTAATGCTACCTGGTCCATCATGGGCATGTGCTGTAATGCTACCTGGTCTGTAATGGTCATGTACTCTAATGCTATTTGGTCCATCATGGGCATGTGCTCTAATGCTACCCGGTCTATCATGGGTATGTGCTTTAAGTTACGTTGCCCATCCTGGACATGTGCTTGAAGGCTACCTGGTCCATTATGGGCGTGTGTTCTAATGCTACCTGGTCCATCATAGTCATGTCCTCTAATGCTACCTGGTCCAAAGAGGGATCACTGCTAAACATGAGTCTAAACAATGAATTGTGAAGAGAGTATAGCTACCTGGTCCATCATAGTCATGTCCTCTAATGCTACCTGGTCCAAAGAGGGATCACTGCTAAACATGAGTCTAAACAATGAATTGTGAAGAGGGTATAGCTGATGGTGGCCAATGAATATGGCCTGAAATATAAGTAATGGCTCAATGAAAAAAGTGAAAGAAGATTCAAAGAAAAAAAAATATGAAATGGGTGTTATTTGTTGGATTATTTTTAAGTGTAATTTTAATAAGCTTGTCACATACATTAATGCATATATTTTACTTATCAATTCATTAATTTTAAGTAGGTAAACCCAACACACACATATGTGTTTTTACAAAAGAACTGGCATCCTTCAGTTGCCTAGAAGAACCGCATTTATTTGTTTTGTAAATGAAGGTTCAGGATCTTACATCTAGGTCTGCCACCCAGCTTAAAACAAAACAAAATGATTAGGTTTGTGGTCATCATTAGAGAATGGGTGACCTGCATATCACCACTCTGATTGGAAAATGAACGTTCCCCTGTAGGGTGTTAATATACAGGTAATACCCCCTGAAAATTTAGTTTACTACTTCACGTCAGCATATTAAGCTGGTATGAACCTAATACTCTAGGGATGCAGCCATTATTTTATTCTCTCTAAGCTGCACTTTTGTTATTTAGTGAGTGGAAAATTAAAACAAGCAAAACAACATAAATAAATAACTAGAAAAATGTTTGTGTGTGCATGTGTGCATGTGCGTGTGTGTGTGTATGTCTGAGTGTGAATGCATGCATGCATAAAAGTAAAAGTGAGATCAATCAAGCCGTTACTTTTATGTTCGCTAAGCAGCACTTTCTGTTTAGCAAGTTTAAAATTAAAACAAATAGATAATTTGAAAAAATAGAAAATTGTGAGTGTGTGTGTGTGTGTGTGTGTGTGTGTGTGTGTGTGTGTGTGTGTGTGCGTGTGTGTGTGTGTTTTGTTTCTGTGTGTGAGTGTATGTGTGCTTGCATGCATGAAAGTGGAAGTGTGTGGATGTAAGACAGAGAGAGAGAGAGATCAGTCAATCAAGCAGTGGATGCAAGTCATTTAAAATTAAAAAGTATGCATACCTCTCAACCTCTTAGATCAAGAAATCTGGATAGAGCCTAAATAATGGGGGGGGGGGGTGGCAAAGGCTAAAAATATTGCTCTTATAAAATTAGAATGTTGCTGTAATAACATGATTTATGTTAACCTGCATGTTCTGAAGAATATGAAGTCCATATCTCTTATCTGTCCCTGATTTTCAAGGACTCCCCTGATTTTGACTTAAATTTAAGCTCTGTCTTCTTTAATCCCTCCCAAAACTGCTGACTTTTGGAGAAAAGGGGATGAATAACACTAGATAAAGAATGGAAACAAATAGAGTTATAGACTTTTTAGTTCAGAAAATGTATATTAATTCACATTCTCATATTCTGTCAATGTCTAAAGTTAATAGTACTAATATTTTAAAAGTGTCCCTGATTACTTCTGGATTTGTCCCTGATTCTGTTGAGATTTGTCCCTGATTAGATGAGAGCTATAATAAAGTCTGAAACTCAATGTTATTCATTTTTTAGTGACTTCAACCCCCAATGATTTGCCAGCAAACCACAAATTTTATGAGGAAAACACACCCCACCCCTGCAAAAAAAAAAAAAAAAAAAAGAGGCACAAACTCTGGACATTCTGTGAATATCTAGACAGCTGAGTGGTATGGAGGTGTGAAACTTCTAATGGCTGTCATTTTTAACTGAGTGTAATCATATGTGTTTTTAAAGGTACTTCTGAATATGTGTGTGTGTGTGTGTGTGTGTGTGTGTGTGTGTGTGTGTGTGTGTGTGTGTGTGTGTGTGTGTGTGAGAGACGAGAGAGTGAGAGAGAGAAAGCAAGAGAGAGTGAGAGAGAAAGCGAGAGAGAGAGAGAGAGAGAGAGAGAGGGTGTATAGACATTAAATACTTACCAAATTTATATTTTGGATGTAAAATACTTCCTCCAACAACAGTTACATATACCACAACAAGTTTAAAACATTAGACGGAACTATTTACATCAAAAATATTAATATATATATATATATATATATATATATATATATATATATATATATATATATATATGTATATATATTAAAAACAAACAAATTCAAACGATTTAACATATAGCCCAATCTCTGAGTGCAATAATGCCTTCTGGGTTGTGTGCTATTCCATAAATAATGCCTTTCTAGGGATGTAGATGCCCTCAGCCTGCAGTGTTTGGCCTCAGAACATCCCTGGGTGGGTGTTATTTACATAATAACAAATATGCTGTTGGGCATTATTGCTTGCATAAGTGGTACATTAACTGCTGTGCAATAAGTTATGAATACACTGTAATTAGTTAGAGCATCTGATAAGCACTTAGAAAATTATCTAAAGGCCGAAAACTTTACTATCTCACACAAGTCATCTAAGGTCACAAATATAAGCTGCAAAGGACAATAGCATGGTTAGCAACCTTTTTTGCAGCTGAACCTCAAAAGATATTGCATAAAATCACCATAAATATATCCAGAAGTCACTTGTGTGTATACAAAATGATGTTGCAATACCTCACAGTCATTATGATATAAAGCTGGCTAATATAAACTGCTTTGAGAATGCATTTTAAGAAAATGCTGGCAGAAAAGCTTGACTCTGCTAGACAACCAAGGTTTAAAAAAGCTCAAAGGATGGTGTACACTTATAAAGTTAACACTGACCTGCTCATGAAAATACTATAAAAAACTATTAGAAGTTCTGTCTCAGGTTATTATGAAAAGAACTGAAAAACAAATGAAGATATGAGACTATATTAATGGCTGCTAACCTGGATATGAACCAGTGTGGTAAGCTGACATTGACCAAATGATGACGTGAAGGTGGAAGTATGCTACAGGGAAATAAAGGAAGCTAACATACTTTGTTTCTGAATTGGAAAACAGATTACCAGTTTACTTTGACACCTTAGAATTTAAAAATTTATATATTACAATACCTGCGGTGATGGTGCTGCGGTAGCGTTGTCGCCTCACAGTAAGACGCTGTCCGGTTCGATTCTCAGCTAGAGTGTCTTCTACGTGGATACTTGCGTGAATGGGCATACCTTCGTTGAAGGTTGTGCATCAGAGCTGGTAACTCGGCACGTAAAAATCAACTACCAATCATTAGCGGACCGGAGTTCCGCTGTGGCGACCCCTAACCGGGAAAAGCCGAAAGACACAACAACAACAACACAGACCTTACAATGATACTGATATAACATAAGCTATACAAGAAGTTGTAGCAGAAACAATTTGTTCACTTTCCATGGTGGATATTTGGTGCAGCATGTGACATATACTAGAAGGAAGAATGCAAAACCATTGTGTGCTATGCTTGTTACATTTCCAGAAGTACAAAGTAGAATATTGTTTAGTGAAGTACTGCATTCCATGACACTGACTGTAAATAAGTTTGCCCTATAAGAACAGATAGCCAGCATTACAAAACCATTATTTTTACTATATAATGGTATCTTATTTACAAAATTATTATGTTGATGCAATATCTACACCAATGATAGAGATAGCTTCAGTTACTTTATCAGTATGATGTAATATTTATAAAAATGGCAGAGACAGTTTATATATTGAAATGTTGGAATAGCTATAATTTTTTAAAATAAAACTACACATTTGTTCATGTGCTATATATCTGTCCATTCAATCCATCTTAGGAGAGTGGAGGCAACCACCTCCCCTCACATACACACACACACACACACACACACACACACACACACACACACACACACACACACACACACACACACACACACACACACGCACATACACACTGTACACCAAAGGCATTCCAGCTGAGGACCAAACTAGAGAATGAAGTACTGTGAGGCAATAACACCACTGTGCCAATCTGAAACTACTCCGCTTACTAGTGTGTGTGTGTGTATGTGTGTGTACATGTATACAGAGAAAGATATATAAGTATGTGTATATATATATATATATATATATATATATATATATACATATATATATATATATATATATATATATATATATATATATATATATATATATATGTATATATGGGTTCCCTTCAGAAGCTCGAAATACTGAAATCTCGAATTTCAGTATTTCGAGCCCAAGAAGCTGAATCCACATAATAGCGAAAGTTTAGAAGTGCGAAATTCAAAACCTTGAATACTGGAGGTTTTGAATTTCATGCTTCTAAAGTTCCGCTATGGTCATGTATTCAGGTAAGTGTGTGTGTATGTGTGTGTGCGAAGGGGTTTGGGTAGGGGCTGTGGTGTATGTCAGTGTGTTTTGTTGCTGTGTTGTGTGTGTGTGAGGAGAATGTATCTTGTGTGGTGGTGTTTTGTGTGTGTTTGTATGTAGTGTGACCTCGGAATGAGAATATTTAAATAGGGGGGTGTGGTGGGTGCAGCCCCCCAACATGGGGGCTTGCCCCCCTGCTTTCATGTAGTAGAGTGATTGTGTATGTTTGTGTGGTGGATGGTGTGTGTATGTGTGTGTGTATGTGTGTGTGTGTGTGTGTGTGTGTGTGTGTGTGTGTGTGTGTGTGTGTGTGTGTGTGTGTGTGTGTGTTTTCAAAACATCCTATATTCAAGGTTTTGAATTTCGCGGTTTTTAGTTTTCATTGTTTTGTGGTTTCAACTTCTTGGTCTTGAGATACTGAAATTCGAGCTTCTGAAGTGAATCCACATATATATATATATATATATATATATATATATATATATATATATATATATGGGTCTACTTCAGTAGACTGACTTACCTGAAAATCGAAGCCCTGATAACCGAGATGAAGAGACCAAACAGACCAGGACACCGAATGGCAATACTGCAGAAGTTTCACATGGGAAAAGAGTCAGTTGGCCAACATGGTGACCTTTGCCTTTTTCCACACTGTAGTGCAATCTCAGAGTTGGTATATTTAAGTAAGGGGGGTGTGAGGGGTGAAGCCCCCCACTTGGGTGGATAAGTGTGTATGTGTGTGTGTGTGTGTGTGTGTGTGTGTGTGTGTGTGTGTGTGTGTGTGTGTGTGTGTGTGTTTTGTTAACTGAGTTATCCAAGTCAGTGGGGGCCCATTTTTTTTGGAGGCCTAGGAAGAAAATCTCTACAAAATGGCAAAATGAATGCATGGTAACCAAAATTAATACAATATAAGGAAAAGAAATACAACAGGGGTGGTACATTTAAGTAAAAAACTTCCATATATGTTGCCCTCTAAAATCATAACAGGTGATAATGGTATAGGAGGATGTACAAAATTGCTTTTCATATGTTGCAAGTATAGCCAAGGGAGAAATAATGCTGATATTTAGATATCTGGTTGTTTTGTTTATTAAATATTAAGGTACATTTCCTTCTATTAATTCTGCCAGGATTTTAATAAATGCTACTAACAAATGAGAGAAAGAATATTATACAATAGTGCTAATCTTCTGAAACCTAACTGAAGGACATTAAAAAGCTATAGCAGATATGTTAAACTTGATATGAGGTGCAAAGCCTGTCTGTGTCCTTCATCAACTTTGAAACTCTGGTTACTGAAAAAAAATGAACTGCCTGTATCTGTCTTTAAAGCTCCAGCTAATGTCAGATTGAATTTTACTCTCTTTGATAGTTACTTTTTATGCTGAAAATAGCTTTTGCAAAAAGATAAATGCCAAAACTGCTGGAATCAACTAATAACATAAGGATTTATGTCAGTACATTGAACTCAAAAATATTGAGCTCACTAGTATCAGAAAACCAGCAGCAGGCCTGCCAGTATCTCTTTGGAAAAGAGATGGAACCCTAGCTATGACACAGGCATTCCAAGAATAGTTAGTGGCTCATACACTGGAGGGGCTGGGTGGAAGGGCTAGCATTTTGTTTGTTTGCTCACACAAAGATGGAATGAAGGATTTCTGACAGCTGTCTGATGTGCCCCTAGTGATGGGTATGTGCCAAAATCTAGAGTAGATTGCTATTTAAATTCAGCATAGAAGGAGGACAGAGTGAACTGATGCAATGTATGTCTGGCAATACACATGATATCAGAGGCTGCACGCAATTAAGGGATGCAGAATAATCACTTGGCAGAAGATGATGCTTCCAGGTCCTCCACCATGGGCCCCTTCCCATTCCTAATTTGCCAGAGGAGAGAGTTACCAGCCCCAGTGCATAATACCAAAGAGGCAAAAGAGCAAATGTTGATATAGGAGCATCCCAAGGGTGCAGCTGATGGTTAGCAGGAGAAAAAAAGCAAACCAGCAGCAAAATCCCAGTGGAGAAAGCACATTGAAATTTCAGGGAGGGCAAGCTTCTATACTTCCTTAACACCTCGGCAACTATAACTTTGAGGTTGCTCAGCCTGACAGTTAGCAGAATACTACCTTAGCTCTGAGGTTCAGCAACCTCAAAGCTGCAGTTGCTACAGTGATCATTGCCAGTGGACTTGAACTTAGTCCAATATATTCTGGGGCACAAAGAAAAGAGTACCGTCAATGTAATTAAATCCTCCCATGAAACCCTTTACAAAATCCAAATTGTAAGACAGATATATAAGCCAGATTCAGGGAAAGTACATCTAATCAAAGGAAACAAAGCAGATGAAGTGCTAGGATGGAGATATAACTGACTGGAGACATGGCTGCTGTGATGCAGTGTGGGTGGTCTGCACACATTGATAACTGGGTGTTGCACCATTATTGCATATTTTGCTTACTGATCAGTAAATTTTCAAGCCTTCATTTATCACCCTGTTGTATCATCTTACTTGTGGTTTCTTTCTAGTTTACAGCAGGGGAAAGCATTATTTCTACACATATTTCAGTATGTGAGCTGTCCCTCATGACAGAATAATTTCAGTTAGGATTAAAGCCTTTAAAAGGAAAGATGCACATTAAATTGCTTAGTGTGTTGTCTTCAGGTCATCTGCCATTTATAAACTGGATCAAAGCATCTCAAACTAATGGTTCACGTTTCATTTACATCACAAGTTATGGATGTGTGGAGTGAGACTTACAGTGGCATTTGATGGTGATTAAAAAAATAGGGTTTCTGACAAATTCAGCCTTCCTGAAAAAAGTCACGTTGAAAGGTCATTCTCTATGGGCGTTGTACAAGAATTTCATTTGAAGTACAGTCCATTTAAACAGCACCTCAAATGAAAGAGAGGAAGGGGCACAGAGGCTATGAATAGTCAAAGCTGCTTATCTGTTTCACACTTACCATACTGGCATACTGTAAAAGGCACAATCAACTGTCTGATTAGCCTCCATTTCCTGTTTTTTGTCTGTCTAGAGTTTAAACACCCAGTGTTCTTCAAGCAAGCTT
This sequence comes from Protopterus annectens, assembly GCF_019279795.1. Classification (NCBI taxonomy): domain Eukaryota; kingdom Metazoa; phylum Chordata; order Ceratodontiformes; family Protopteridae; genus Protopterus; species Protopterus annectens. The sequence continues at coordinate 133,674,824 of NC_056734.1, forward strand.
GAGAGATGAGGTGGCATTTCAAAGAGGGGATAGGAAGCTAAATGGACAGGATAAGGGAAAAATAGATTTCCTTTTCTACATGCTGTATTCCTGCATGTGAACCTATTGCCACTAAAGCTAAAATGAAAAATAGGATTCTTTTCATGAAGTGCAGACATTTCACTTTATATAGAATGAAAGCAAAGGACCCTAACTGTAAGTTTATTGGCTTATTGTGGCCAAAGCAGCAGTTTTACTCAGGAGAACAGGGGTTCATACACTGAGACTAAGCACTGTCCAGCCATTTATTTATTTATTTATTTATTTACATATGCATGTATGTATGTATCTATTTATTCTTTATTTTTATTTATTTATTTATTTGTATGGCTAAAAAAATTAGTCCAAGATGTCCTCTTTTCAGCCATGCCTCCTGCTAATTTGTATAATCTGTTTTGCAAATGTTTAGGTACTGTTCTAGCCTAAAACTGGTCAGCAGACCAGCTTACCTACCCAGTAAACAAATTGCAAATGAATACATAAATAAATGACATAGTTACACAAAGTAGAAAGTAGTATAATGTCAGAGGCACAAATGCTCTAGAAAAACAAACTTAAAACATACCATACAGGCAACAAGGTGAATGCACACTGGAAAATAATTAACTGAACACAGTACTTCAGTATTAACCAAACTAATGGTAGTATATTAAAGTTACAAGCACACACGTGTAATTACAAATATACAGGTTCAGTGATGAGGGAGAGTCATAAAGCAGTGCTGCCCACTGTGAGTATATTAGATGTGTAGGAATGACTGGCTAAAGTTTTGTAAATACTTGTAAATAATTGTAAATTACCCTGTGTTATATATGCCAGCATGACTAGCTATAATTTTGTAAATAAGTTTATGTTTTTTGATTATTACTTTGATTTATGCAAGATATTTGAATCGGTGTTCTTTTGGCTGACCAAATGTATGTTGTTTTTTAAAAATAATTCTGAATGTAGATTATGCAAGTCAGCTGACCTAAATGTGATGTCATCATGTGCCAGAGGTAAAAGAAATAAAATATTCACAGCAGCTGTTTTATTTTTTTAGTGTGACATGAGAGAGTAGAATTTTTATATTAGCTTTCTGTGACTTTTAAAAAATACTGAGGTTCTGAATCAAAGCAGTTGTTGTAGTTCTTCAGTTGTTGTTCAGTAGTCTGTTGTTGTTTTTCAGATAAATAGTTATCACTCAGTTTGTTTTCCAGAGCTATTCATCAATAATAGTAGGAGTTGTTATTCCAATGAGGACCAGACAGCAGCCTGAAGAGTGGACATACATTCTTATCTTGCCTGGCAGAAGTAATAGTATCATCTTACCTTGCAGAGTTAATTAGTTTAGACAGGGACAGTTAATCATTAGATAGGGAACTGTACTTCGATAGAGTTTTTCTACAATAGTGTGAAATTTATCCTATAGTGTTATTTTCAGAATTCCTGTGTGTGAAACTCTGTGGTTTAATATTTGGTTCAATGTACTTGTTCTGCTTTTTTATGTAGGACAAACATCTAGACACAAGTAATATTAGAAATAGGTGGATATCTAATTATTTGTATAAATATGTTTTGCAGTATTCCACAGCATCCTTTACATTTACAGTTATAGAATGCATTTGGTTCAAGGGACCTAATAAGCTTGGCTGGCATGATTTGTGAAATAAGAAAGAGTGTACCTGGATTGTTAGTTTAGGGGTATTTTTCCCTAAGTTTAAATGATGCAAATAATTGGTTTCACTGGGGGAAGGGGATGTGTCTTTTTCTATAAATATTTTGTATATATGTAATGTGGTTTCATTATTTTGTTTTTGCTTTTGTGGATGTGGCACTGAGGAAGGCTTTTGCCAAAAACATTTTGCCTTTTGTGGAGATTTGTGGTTATCTCCTTGTATTGCATTTATATTTTCATACTAAATGAATTATACTCTCACTGATTGGTGTGCTGGCCATTTTTTGGGGACTGTCTTAATTGCCAAAAGTCCCTAACATGATTCTGCTCACACAATACATACTGGTAATAAATACTACTAAATATATAAACTCAATTACTATCCAAATAGATAGCTTTGAATGTACCTGATGGAGAAAGGCTACTGATATATGAGGGATTAACTACTTACTGACAATGCAACAAATTCCAGCACCTTAAACCATATCTCAGAGAATGGCAACAAGGTATGTGCAAAAGACCTGAACTAGGCTGAACTAGGCTGCATGAAATGCTGCATCACTAGCCCAACTTAAGCAGGATTATGTCTTTAGAGTCAAAGCAAAGAGAATGGATAACGGTTCATCTCTGCATCATTTCTTGCCTACGAACACAAGAAGAAAAAAAAAAAAGAGATACTCATCTGTACCTACACTGTAACTTACTTGTATATCTTTTGAGAAAAGTATATTTTCTGAGAAGACCAATCATTCCAGGTCCATGGGACCATGGACAAGTATGAATACTCTTAGGTGTCAAACATTGGAGCAATAGCTACAAACTATCCTATAAGCCAGTGAATCAAAGCCAGTTAGAAATTGTTGCCATAAAATTAAAAAAGAGAAGATAAATGTTTTTGCAAGGGACAACTCACCCCCCCCCCATTTCCTACATGAAGGTTTGCCACACACACAACATTGAGAATCATTATATACAAAATCTGATATCATTCAGGTTGAAGTGGTAATGCTAAAACTTCTGTACTCTGTTATTTAGCAGTTGTGGAGTAGTGCAAATCCCTCCTCGGTTACTGTAGCTGGTTAAGGCTTGGACATAGCAAGATGCTTTCTCTGCCATGCGTGCATGGTCTGAAACTTTCTAGTCTTGATGACTGGATGGCTTGATGACTGGATTTGTAGACACAAATTTACACCAGGCTTATCGTGAAAGACATTCTCTGATTTTGAAGGTAAGCAGAATTAATTGCTTGACTAGAGTGGGAAGAATTTTTAAGTTTGTCTTCCTAAAGGTGTATATGGCTGGGCATCTTATGGTCCCCATGACTGCTTGCCTAGTATTATTCCTGTGTTCTCCTCGTCCTATCTGGTCAGTGGCAATAGCAGCCAACAAGGTAACATAAACAAGATACTTTTTTTCAATGAGTATTTCAGTGACTAATAACAGTACTCTGTTGAATATATTCCCTGCAACCATAGCAACTCTCAGAAGTGGTTAACTCTTGGTTTTAGTTAGGCCCAACTCTCACATGGCACTCATGATAAGAACCCCGTTTACCTAGCATGTATTCGCATTTTTGTAAATTGTGATTGCTGGCAACTGTCAATTTGTTTGTATATTGTTTGTAAATCTTTTTAAAATTTTTTGTAATCTTTTTGTACTATTGTTATGGAGCTTATCTCCCGAGGCCTCCGCTGAAAACGGGCTACTTGCCCAGCTGGACTCTACCAGGTTAACAAATGTAAAATAAAATGAAAATAAATAAATAAATATTTTACTCAATGTGCACCACAGAGGGAACCAAATATTTCAACCAGGTCATGCATATGGTTGCGTAGATACAATATTTAAACAGAAATCAAGCTGTGGACTGCAATTTGTAAAATAATACATCTTTATATTCTATTTTCTTATATTCCATCTA
>NC_056734.1:133683440-133723440 GCF_019279795.1 Protopterus annectens
TATAAATTACATCAAATTTATCATGACAGGACTAATATACTTAATTAATAATAATGTTCTAAATCTCCAAACTTCTGTACAGGTTTTAAAGGGGTGGGCTTGATAAAAAGTGGAAAATAATCAGCTTTAAATGATGCCATCCATGAATATTCTTTGTATTCTGTCAGACATTTTATGTCATCCATTCTTTCAATAGATTGCATACACTCAAGGAATGGAAACCTAAGTTATGTTAATTGATTATTTCTGAAGAAAACACATTGTATGTGTTTCTGTTTAAAGCATTGATGGAAATCGTTCTTCTAATATCTGGCAAATGTTGATCAAACTTCACTTTAAATTTCCTATTCAATTTCCAACCATAAAGATGTTGTATACAGAATGCGTAGCTTAATAAAGAATATTAGAATAGTGCTCAGCATAGGTATGTAAATAATAATTTAAATATGTTATTAGGTAACTTGCTTTCTTGTCTTTATAATAAATTTCATTACATAGACTTCAGGCATAGGAAGGTACCCTGCATTTTTATTAAACTTGGCTTTTTCAAAAGATACTTTTCATAACAGTACAAATCCTTTAGATTCCAAGACTTCCTACATTGAGACCTTGGCTGTACGTCTAAAATTATAAATCTCAAGTGGCAATGTCCACGTACTCAACGCTTTTTAATATTCTTCCTTATAACATTACAGTCTCTATTAAACATGTAAGGGTAGGCATGATATTTTTAGAAACTTGGTTACCAGTAAGTGTTACGACAGACCTCTTGCTACTACCAATGGGGTCCCTGCTCGTAGGCAACTGCACAGCTCCAAAACAAATGAATCAAGAAAAAGACCTCTAGCTATCCAAATAAGGATGTGCTATAGTATCATTTATCAAGTAACTCAGTGAAGGTAATTCACTCATAATTTCTTGATAATAACCTTGTTGTACAAATGTAATACACAAATTATCAGTTTCAATAGTAAATTCTGATAAGTCTCTAGTAAGACTTAGTAAAGACATATAAACCTTAGAAAAAGAGATTTAGCAACATTATTAAAAGTGTGTACAGGATGCATGCTTGAATAAGCAGCAATGCATTTTTCTTAACAGACAATCATCATTTTGAATTCAGCATACTTTAGCAGCCTTTCCATATGGTGACATCTACAAAATATGTTTTATTAGCATTAATTTGTATGTTAATGCAAGACATCACATACTACGTTAAGCCTTTTCATTGATTCATAAACTGGTTATTTGTTTTGTTTTTTTAATCTATTTTCAGTATGATTTCTGAGCTCAGATGTTCCTGCTATAGAATTATTTTTTGCATGCTAGTATATAACTAATGCTCAGACATGATCAGCACTAGATTTGTGCTATGGGAAAACAATGTAGTCACTGTGTATACATTTTTTTGCTAACATTTGAACAGGTTATCAGTATCTTAGCATTTAACATTTTTGAATGTGGAAATTAGAGCAATATGTCTTAAATATGCAACAGTATAGAATGGTTTGTAGGTTTACACAGAAATTTAACAACTGAATGGGTAGAAGGATAAGGCATTAAGCCCATTGTTCATACAGTCTTAATATGTTTGAATAAATATGTAATTACCTTCCTTGTAATAACATGTACAAGCCTGGAGATAAGTCATTAGAGCCATGAGCGTTTCAATGTCAGCCTCACCTTTAATGCCTTTTGATAGTCTGTTATATGATTTGGAACTGTCTGTAAAGTACATGTCCTCTAAGCATTGCTTAATTTTGTCTGTGATGGGAGATCAAGTTCTAACATATAATAATGTTTATAATCAGTAATTATATAAATTATTGATCTTGGATGAGATTTTTGACTCTTTTTACCATTTAATTTCTGAATAAATCAATGTTTCATTCTAGTCTTGTGGATGTGTGATGGAAGTTCACATTTTTTTTTTCATTTTGATATGCAGCTGTAGATGATTTTTAAAGTAATGTTGAATTGATTCATATAACACTTTATTCATATTTATACGTGCCTGCTTATTCTCTATATTGTCTTTATTAAAAACAAAATAATTTGCTACAATTTGCATAGTGCCCACTGAGTATTTTTGCATCTTTAAAATTGTGATTTGTTTGTGCTTTATAATGCTAGCTGGTTGGCTACTTAATATTAGTCAAAAAAGTTTCATTTTTCTTTTTTTTTTTTCTGTCTGAGGAGACACGTTCTTCCCAAATAAATTAATCTGGAACAGAATGCTTATTTGTAATATATGTTACAGAATTTAATATGTTTGAAATGACTGATGCAATTGTCTAACATGTAGATCTAACAGATTCTTCCACGTTATTTTTATAGACAGAATACTTTGAACAGAAGTCAGGAAAACCAATTATGTTGACAGATTTCAGCTGATGAATTTAGGATTCTGGAACTGAACATAATCTTCTCTTCTTCCTTGAGATACATGAGGAGTAATGCAAGTGTATTCAGTGATACCAGGATGCATGGTTCCATCTAAACCATTAAGACACATCTCTTCCTGATATGTCTGTAGGGGCTAAAAATTGTTCTATACTTCTCACAAACTGTGTTACATCTATTACATGGCTCATATGTTAAGTTCACCAGCTATATTAATAAGATGTCGATCATAATTAAAATTACCCAGTTGAACAAATCAGGTTTAAAAAAATGAACATTGTGAATATTTCAGGATTATTCATAAGAATAATCATTATGTTTAATACCTCATTTAATAACATCCATCTTACATTCTCATCATTTTCTGATCCTTCTGTTCTAAAAATATGTCATAAACCTACACTATTCAGCTTTTATAAAACGGCCTTGAACATAGGTTCATAGGTTCACAGATACTTTCTCAGCTACTGATCTGTGAGAATCTTTAGAAGCCTAGTCCTGCACTCCCATGACATTTTTAACCATTGTAATTTTAGTATAAATAACCCAGAGCCAGCAGAACATTTTCATGTTACCCTATCCATGAGGGAAAACAGTGCTAATCCAGGGGTGCATTTTTGTTTTCCTATCCATCTGTCTAGGTTATGTTTGACTAGAGTAGGACAAGTACTTTGCTTTATGTAGACAGGAAGATGATTCCAAAGGAGTGGTATTCTCTGCAATACATATCTATTCCTCCAACATGTTCTGTTTATGTTGCAGAACAGATTGAGATATCTTGAGCAGGTGTTTATGTTGCCAATATTCTTGCAGATGTGCAAAAGCTCTGTGAGTATAGGGACTGCTGAGGATCTGTGTGAAAGGCAGAAATCACCCTCAACTGCCTGTATGATAGCAAGAAAAGGGACAAGGTGTTGAGATGGTCAAAGTGGCTCATACTTTTTCTTGAGAAGGGAGTAGTGTGGTCATTCAAGTTATGTTATGTATTTGAACAGGCGAAGAAGGTATTATACTCAGTGATTAGCTTAATAAGTGCAGAATACAGCTGAATGATTGTATCCCTGGATCTAGGAGCCGTACCCTTACAAATAACCCTGGGTCTAGGAGCCATACCCTTACAAATAACCCTAGGTCTAGGAGCCGTACCCTTACAAATAACCCTGGGTCTAGGAGCCATACCCTTACAAATAACCCTGGGTCTAGGAGCCGTACCCTTACAAATAACCCTGGGTCTAGGAGCCGTATCCTTACAAATAACCCTGGGTCTAGGAGCCATACCCTTACAAATAAGCTGCTTAATGAAAAAGGACTTTCTTGCAAAATTTGGACACATGGTCATCAAAGGACAGTTTCTTGTCCACATGGATTCCCAGGACCCTAACCACTGTACTTTCATTGATGTGCCATCAGTGTGATAGTTACAGGGTATATAACCCTTGCCAAATATGACTATTATACATTTTTGGCATTTATTTTTAGTCCACGATTATGACACCAACTATTTGTTTGGGAAAGGCTCTCTTGGATGATCATGGTGTCCTCTCAGAGTTTATGATGGCACCAAAGTTACAGTCATCTGACTGCTTGGTCAGCCATAAACCCTTCACACTGGCTTTGATTTGTGAGAGGTAAATTCCACAGAGTAGGTGCTCATAAAGTGAACCCTGAGCTATACCAATAGTAGCAGGACTTTAGGGGGAGTTAGAGGCAACTACCCTAATTTACTGGACTTTATTTGCAAGCCTGTTTACTATCCAGTGGGCTGCATAAGGATTAACATTTAGTTAGGAGAGTTTTTCAGCAATACTTAAATGTGGGATGGCATTGAATGCCTTTGTGAAGTCTAGATATGCAGTGTGTACCAATTTTCCCACTTCTATTGCTTCAGAAACCTTTAAGCAACCAGGTTAAAAAGCCAATATTCACCCATGACTAAAGAGAATTAGCTAGGATTGAGTTTATAGATTACCCATGTACTTATTTATTGGTTTTATAATGATCCTCTCTATAGCTTTACAGATGAGGCTGGTTAGATTTTTGAGTCTAAAATTAACAAGGTCTATTAACTCCTCTTATTTGTGTAGGGGAGTGACTGTAGCCAATTTCCATTCATCAGGCACAAAACCTGTTTGGAGTCGATACTGACCAGCCTCAGAAGGCAGATTGACAGGTTATGCTTGAGGCTGGCCAATAGGCAGCATGATATGTTATCTGGCCCCAGAGAAGTGATGTTGTTGGCCTTGGAAAGTGCTTTGAAGAGTTGTTTTGGGGTGATTTGAGGGGATGTAGATGTGGGTGTGTGATGTAGAAATGTAAGGGGAGAGAGTAGACTGGCTATGTCCTCAGGGTCTGAGTATGTGATGTCTTCGGCTCTGTGCAGTGCTGGATATTGTTTCTGAGGTTTCTACCATTAAAGAATGAATTATGGTTGTCTTTTGCTTAGGTGGCTATTTTTACCTCATAGCTAGCTTTGAATAATTTGTTCTGTGATCGGAGTTCCTTGTTAAGTTTAGGAAGAGCATTTTTGATATTATAAGTTTCATTTATTATTGCATGCAATGATTTTTTTCTTTTACTGCAGATCCTGTTTATATTTGAATTCTACCACAGGGGGTTATTATAGCAATAACCCATGCCTGGGTGTGGGTAATGCTGGATGTACCCACGGTTGGTGGGTAAATCCAGCATTACCCACACCCAGAAGTGGGTTATTGCTATTATACAATGACATTATTTAAGAAAAAAAATAATTATTTTTCTTAAATAATGGCATTGTATAATGCCTCCTTGCTGCCCTTCCGCAGCTGTCTGGTATTCTGCGGCAGTTCTGATGTACTGCGCATGCGCATGCCTACGCAGTACATCAGAGCTGTGGGCAAAAGCAACAGAGAAAGCAAGATCTCTGTTGCTTTTTAAAAACTGTTTTGCTATGTTAAATGAGTTTAACATAGTGAGACAGCTTTAAAAAAAGCAACAGAGAATATCCGTTGCTTTTTTAAAGCTGTCTGGCTATGTTAAACCCATTTAACATAGCGAGACAGTTTTGAAAAAAGCAATGGAGAAAGCAAGATCTCCATTGCTTTTTAAAAACTGTTTTGCTATGTTAAATGAGTTTAACATAGCGAGACAGCTTTAAAAAAAGCAACAGAGAATCTCCGTTGCTTTTTTAAAGCTGTCGCGCTATGTTAAACTCGTTTAACATAGCGAGACAGTGTGAAGCAATGGAGATCTTGTGTTCTCCGTTGCTGTAAAAAAAAGAGTTATAGTAACGGAAAAAGTCCGGGCGACCGGACCTTTTTCCATTACTATAACTCTGATTTACAGCGTGCATGCTGACCAATCAGCATGCACGTTTTTGAATATTTAATGGGGGCCATTGTATGATTTTAAAGTTAGCACTGTATTTATTTGAAAGGGTGACAGATCCATCTTATCTGCATATAATTTGACAGTAAAAGCTACATATGCAATGGGATCATCAGGTTGGGGGGGCTGGATTTAGCCAGGTTATCACTCAGATTTAGCAGATTAGCCTTTTCATACTCTCTGAATACTGAAGTATTTGAAAATGCTTCTGACTTCAGTCATATACAGATGATAATTGATTTATGGTCCAAATTAAATATGGGGAACAGAAACAGAGCTGGCCCCTAGTTGAGGTGCATACAAACTAGTCCAGAGAGTTACCTAAACTTCTTCTCACTATGATAATTGAAAAACAAGATGATTTAGAAACAATTCCTCCATCATAACAAGAATGCAGCATCTCTTAAAAACGGTTGCACTATCAAAAAATACCATTTTTACAGTGAGAGCAAGGCCCTTTGTGGAGGATGGGGTATCTCTCTATGCCCGTTAATTATATATACTAACCCCATGGTCACATATCAGGGGGTAATGTATAACACATTACACATTAGCCTCACACAAACAGTAAAATTGCACTACATGCAATATAATGTGCAAGCAGATTTGAGTAATTGTAAAAGTGAGGAAACATAATTGGTCAGTGCTGGGAAGGCACTAGTTTTTCGAGTTATAGCAATCTAGTTATAAAACAAAAAGAAAAAAACATATTTGTCAAGTCATTTTATAAACAGACGCAGAAAGGTTAGTAATTTGAAGTTGCATATAATAAAAATAGTTAACTCTTTGTGCACATAGTACAGCACACAGTTACTTCCAGAGAGCAGAACACCCCATTTAGAAAGATACTTTAAGGCTAACTGTGTACTTCTCAGTACTGATACAAGGTATCCAGTCACTGAAAGGGAGAGGTAATAGCAAATATCAGTAAACTAGAAAAACAGAACAGTTATAAATAGCTGTAAAATACATCCATGTAGCTGAATGAGTTTTATTTAGGTTGTATTCAAACATACAGTATATAAGCATACAGAAGACTTGGATGTAACCTACCAATCAGAATCCATGACCAGCACATTGCCACATTGACTATTCCTTAGTCCAAACAGGTAGTTTGATAGCCCATGAAGTACAAAAAATGTGAAACCTTGTGTAGCTTGTTAGTACTAAGATATGGTGCCTGCAGTTACTGTTAGAGTAAGCCCAGGGTTTGAGCCAAGCATTCAGGTGGGACAAGCAGTAAGAAGAACACATCTCTTTCCCTGAAAGGAAATTCCTGGGTAATTAAATCAAAGACCACCCCTGCTAGCATTTTGTGGTTAGTCTTGGAATCCAAAAATGTATTCTGTTTATATAAAAATGTCTTTTGCACCATAAGCAAGTGTTATAGAATGAGTGGGATGTTTTCTATAGGTTTAGCAGAAGTATAATTGTTTGACACATTCTGCCTAGTCAGATTTGCTGCATACAGGTTTTCAGTTGATTTTTCATAGGGAATCAGACTAAATAATGTTTCACTAAGTTAGACATCATCAAAATGAAATTACCAAGTTGGCATTTTGCCTAATTAGTAAACTTGTTTAACATGACATGAATGGACAGAATATTAGGGGTGTAAGCCACCTTACACACATGGACTGCTCCCCCTGCTTATATAGTATAACTGTGAAGTTACATAACCCCTGGGAAGGGGAATTCTTTCTTGCTCCTCTTCCTTGAAGCTCTGTGACCTCAAATTCATAGTATGAAATACATCTGCAAGACATGCAGTTTCCAGCATGGGGGTGCAGGTATTTTTGCCACCCTCAAAAAAAAGTATTGTTCATTTTAGATTAGTTATATTTTGTGGGTATAGTCATACCTTTCAACCTCTTGGAGCAAGAATTCTGGAAAAAGCCACAAATAATGGGGGACAGAGGCCCAAAAAATAGGGACAAATTTTAAATATTGCTCTTACAAATGTAGAGAGTTGATAGAATAACAGGCTTTATATTAGCATACATTTTCTGAAGGATATGAAGTCTGAAATTCAAATGTCTGTCCTGTCATTATTTTCTGACCTCAATCCTGAATGCTTTACCAATGATTTCCCAGAAATCCAAAATGTTATGAGGAACAGTCCAAAATATGATACATAAATCTCAGTATTCTGGGAAAAACTGTACAGTTGAAAGATATGGATATAGCATTGTCTCACGATTATGGAAACTGTGACTAAACAAGCCCAGTTAAATCATCAGGCATTCAATGAGGACTTTCATAACACCCCCCCCCCATCCCAATGTCTGGAATGTTAAAGTTATATTACATTAGAGGAGGTGCAGAGGCTGAATGATCCTGAATGGGGGAATATTGACCCTCACACAATTATTGTTCTCTTTGGGCGCCTGTTCATTTAACTATCTTCATTTTAATTTGGTTGGCTGAAAAGTGAATCAGAGGGATGACCCGTACTTACACTTCATTATTTAACCATTCACTTTTGTTTTATTGCATTTAAAGAGCATTTTAAAGTTCTTTTGGTGAAAGAAATCACCTGTCTTCTCTAAGTGTTGCCTTGCTGTAAGGCAATCTAGCCAAGGAATAAGTTGTTTTGTTGTCACATTGTACTTGCTGTGTTTTTACATTAAGAGGAACAGATCATCCATTCTGTGACAGAAGGTGTCTGCTCTTTCTGAGTTGGGAAGCACTCCAGAAGGGCTCATAGGCCAACATTTATGCCGAAAGAATCCCATAACTCATATTTAGACTTGCTGGAGGCACTCACCATCCAGCCAAATATCCTGTTCGTGGGCGACATCAACCACTCCATTATAAACTAGGAAACACACATGACCTCCAACTTACAGGCACAATGTTTCCTGGAAATGATTAACATAAATACCCTTGACTACACAGTGCACACTCCAACCAGAGGTTCAAACATGCTGGAACTACTACTCACCAACATAGGAGAGCGCTGAACAACGACCCCCCCTACCCATCCACCACTCCAACCCCCCCCCCCCCATGTCACATCTTCACTGGTGAAGTCAGATCACAAAGCTGTCTCCTTCCCACGTTCACAGCAACCTATGTGAAATGTTTCACAGAAATCCTGAACAACCATATAAATGGCTATATAGAGGCTGCTGTACCTACCAGAAGTAAGCCCAAAACAAACCTAAAAAGCAAATCACACTGGTGGAATCCTAACCTTAACAGGGTATATAACTAAAAAAGAAAAAAATGTCATGTCCAAAACTAGAAACACTAACTTGCATAATGATAAGAGGTCACTAAACTATACAGGAAGTTAACAGGAACAATTAAATACAGCTATGTCCTAAACCTCAAAAGTAACACACAGCGGTGTGGTATACTGAACTGGTAAATGGCACCACCTCATACTGCTCAACATCAAACAGAAGAAATGTGGACATAGCTATAAATAACAGGGGGACAAAAGCCCAAAAATTGAGACAATTTTTAAATACTGCTCTTACAAACTAAAAAAGTTAATAGAATAACATGTTTTGAATTAGCATGGATTTTCTGAAGGGTATGAAGTCTCAATCTCAAATGTCTGCCATTATTTTCCAAATTCAATCCTTGATGATTTGCCAGTGACTTGCCAAAAAGAAAACAATTTTATGAGAAAAAGACCAAAAATATGAGCCAAAAATCAGAACATTCTGTGAAAATCTATACAGTTGAGAGGTATGCACCACCTTCACAGAGCACAGTGACATAGCAAATCTACTGGCTGACAAATTCAGCTCTAACTTCACCCCCCCCCAGCTGTCCTGCTGCCCCCCATGAAATCCCTACTAGCATAACCCCCTTCAACTTATTAGCAGGGAATAGGTCCTGGAATCATTAGCTAAGGCCAAAAACACAGCCTCACTTGGCCCAAAATATATCCCAGGTTGTCTCCTATATAGTTTAAAACATGAACTATCAGCACCACTTGAGTCACTTTTCAACTACAGCCTCAAAAAAGGCCTTGTGTCATGTGATGAAGGACTGCAACAATTATCCCTCTTCACAAGGGAAACTACAAACTCATTAGTCTGACTAGTCTAATATGCAAAGCTGTGGACCGAATTATCATGGAAATGACGAACAAAGACATTGGCAACCTGCAAGTATTGGATCCATCCCAGTTTGGGATTGTCAAATGAAGGTCAAGCCTACTTAACCTGGTAGACTTCTTTAAGAGGGTCAGCAGGATAACGTATGAGATGAAAGTACTGTATGCTGCCTACCTAGACCTGACTAAGGTGTTCGATACAATACCTACTCAGGTATTGCTGATATACTTGCTGAACTAAGCATAACTCCAAGCCCAAGTGTTTGCTAGCCTAGTATATACCTATGAACCTATGAACCTATGACTATTTCTTGATTTGGCAAAAATTCGATTTGTGATTTCTGATATGTGACTCACTGAAACTTTAATCATTAGCCATTCTTGCATTTCTTGATATAACAAAATGAAATAGCTGGATTAAAGTACCTCGGCTATATTTCTAGAAATATTCTGGATTAAAGTACCTTGTCTATAATTCTAGAAACATTCTGGACTAAAGTATCTTGTCTGTAGTTCTAGAACACACAGATGTCTACATGCATGGAAGTGCACAGAACTTACATATCTTTCCTGTGGATATATGGTCTGTCTTGCTAATAGTTCACACACAACTATTCCAACAAGTTAAAAACTCCAGAAATGTTGGTGAAGATTTGTTGAATATTAAAACAAGAGTCTAGATCTCCTAAGAAAAACTGTCCCACGTTAAGTAGTATAGAAGGTAAAAAGATATATATCACTGAGATCTAGGAAGTTTTCATTTAGTGAGTGGTCATAGATCAGTGGTTTGGACTGTGTACAGGAGAAGAAGAATATATTTGGTCCTTAATCTAACTTGAAAAAAGTTGAGGATGTGTGGGTGTTAAAACATTTATTGTGTGAAAATATTCAGTATCTTGTTTGAAACATTCCTGGAAAATGACACTTTAACTATACAGTAACAGTGATTCTCTATTAGTGAAATACTAAAAAAATATAATGGTGTGTAGCATCAACTGTTTTAAATTGTCGTTTAACATGCATCCTTGTTTTTATAAGACCCCAGAAACAACATGGGGCTGTACAAGGTGCATGCCTGCCTAGAGCAGATGTTGCTAGAAAATTAACAGAAAGTAAATCCAAAATAAAATGAATATGGGGAATAATATGGGAAAGTAACAGTGTAACAAACAATGCGGTCCATCCCCAGAAAGGTATTTTTCTAAGGTAATTCTTCTAACAACATTACATGTCATTTAGCAGAACATTTCAAATATGTATGTGCATGAGTATAATTTCAGCAGTGCATTTATACAGACAACATAATAATAATTTACTTGAGTTTTCGTGTTTCATAATTAGCACTAGAGGCTACATTGTATAATAGCCCTCTGAAGTGCAACTACATCAAGGAATAAACTTTTTCTTTAATAAACAGACTGATTATGGGAAAGAAAAGAATGCAGAAGCTGCTTGAAGACTCACTGAGGTTATTATTATGTCTGCATTGCAAATGTCATCTCAAAAGAATGAAAATATTTTTTATTTATAAGCGTACTGATATGTCAACAAATGATATGCGTAGTATGCAAACTGTTTCCCACAAGGTTGCAGTCCTCTCAAATTATAGTAGCTTTAGTCAGTGGTTTGATAATGAACATTTTTTTTTCTCATTTGTTCTGCTGTGACCTGCAGTCTCCATTTAGTCAGGTGAATGTCCATCCTCATTTCTCTCTTTTTGCACTTATCTTCCTTCTTCTATCATGTACTTTCTACTCTTATTCGAGGTCACTAGGGAGCCAGAGAAACATAATTTGAATGCTCAGACAGTTATATTCTTAGATACTAAACATGGATGTTTCATCAAAATGTAGTAGTTCACAATGTACCAGTTTAATGGGGGAGGGGACTGAACATTTTGGTACATTGCCTCACATTCTGCAGCTGTATTTCTATATGCTGATTCTTGCACCTTCAGCTGCCTTCTTTCTTACAAACATCTAGATGGTAGAGTCATACAGGACTGTACAGCCCTTATATTGTAAGGGTCGTATACTCTTATACAACCCTTATATCATAATACTTCATCTGAAGAACTGCTGTGGGCCTTGCTGAGCTTCTTTTATTTCTGTGCAACCACAAGATGTATCATCCTGTGTGTCCTCCAATAAATGACAGGTCCTACAGTGCTTAAAGTTCAGTCTAATAGCTGACTCAGCGTGCATGTGTATGGAACAATATGAAGGTCAAAGAGAGGTTTTATTTCATACTAATGTTTTACAATTATTTTAGTCTGCAAGTAATTGTATATTCTATAAATATGAGTACATGTGTCTGTTCATGCATGTGTGTGTGTGTGTGTGTGTGTGTGTGTGTGTGTGTGTGTGTGTGTGTGTGTGTGTGTGTGTGTGTCTATGTGTGTGTGTGTGTGTGTGACTGTGTCTGTGTGTGTCCATGTAAGAGACAGAAAGGGACAGAGAGAGACTATTAGAAATGTTATTGTTGACATCATTTCATTATTATTATTTTAGCATCTTAGTCCTTGAGTAGCTGCATTTCCTCCTCTTATATGGTTATGGATTTTCCTGCTGAATTTATCCAAAAAGTATTTGGCAGGTTTGTTCATAATAAGCGCAGGCCTCTATATTCAAAACAGCCACAAAGCTGAGAAGGCAAATACTGAAAGTATACCTGACACAAGAAAGGTGTATTTGTTGACTCCAGTTGCCACTGAAATCTGTTACCCTATCTATGATTTCATGAACCATTTTAACCATTAGAACAGCAGCATGTTGGCTCAGTGGTTAAGCATGTAAGATTCAAATCTTATTTCTATTCTCTGGCTGTGTGGAGTTTTGCACGTTCTTCCTGCATACACGTTTTCTCTCCAGATACTATATTTTCTCCCTCTTTCCAAAACAAACTGGCCAAATGACTACTATAATCTACATATAAGGCAGCTACCCCTGTCACTGTGGCCTGGGGTGTAACTACAAAAGGCCCTTATAGAATAGTTAGAGGCTTACCTGTATTGTATTGTATTCTACTATTCAGATTGAATAATTAAATTTGGATTATTGTTTACCTAGGTCATAGGTGAAAAGGGTAAATTAAAAATGAAATATCTTGCATGGTTTGCTCAGGGAACAAGTTTGGTGTTGAGTGGTGAAACCATTTGTCCTTAACTTTGAGTATAAAATATTTCATTTTTATATCAACAGACCCTCACACACACACACATGCACACACACACACACACACACACACACACACACACACACACACACACACACACACACACACACACACACACACACACACACACACACACACATTATCAATTCTCTTGTATTTTTCATGGAAAGGAATACAGACCTAAACAAATCACAGGTAATCCTGCTACATTTTGTTTTAACCAAGCAAGTCAACAATATCAGCAACATGCTACTAAAACATGTTTTGCTGGCTCAGTATGCCCAGGCTTAGTTTTAAAATATAAAACCTTACAGGATGTGTACTAATTTTCCCACCATTCTCAGTATGTTACCTGCTACCTATAAATACTGTACAGATCAATCCTTTGTACTGCCCCCTTCTAAGATGACCCCAACTCAGATGCCCACGGGTTCTTCATTATTCTCCTGCTACTTCAGCTTTGACTTTTCTCCATTAGATTCTGGGGAGCCCTATCTGAGTGTGTCTCCTGAAACACCAAGTCCAACTCCAAAAATAATCTGGAGACAGATTATAACATATCTTCATGTGTCCCATGAACCTGCTGGTCTGCATCTTGGCATCGTGCCAAATCCTGAGACGTCAGCATAAAAAGAAAAAGATGATAAACTTTATTAAAATATTTAAAATAAGATGCTATAATACACAATTTCACAGAGAGAGAGCACAGGTTACACTAATAAGTTATTATTCACACATCATAGGTTCATAGGTTCATAGGTTCATAGGTAGGTACTAGGCTATCGGCCCTGGGGCCTATACAAGCCCAGCCAAAAAGGTACCCTGGCTTTTGCAACCCAAGAAAATGATTTTCCTGTGCCGCTGTCGAGCAGAGCCACAGAGGTGATCCCCGGGGTGAATTTCCTATTTCCCATCCAATCATCAAGATTTCTCTTGAAGAGTGCTAATGAGGAGCTTTGTTTGATATAGATAGGTAGTTTATTCCAGAGTATGGAAAGTCTCTGGGACAGGAATCTATCCCTCCGGCATGTTCTGTTTATTGTGGTGACAAGGTTTAGTTCCCTAGAGCGTGTAGCTCGGAGGGATTGGGATTTCTTTAAGTGGAGCATGTCCAACAGCTCAGGGTTTGACATAGCTTTGTATGTTAGGCAGAGATCACCTCTGAGTAGGCGATATGTGAACAGAGTAAAGCTGGAGTTTTTGGGACGATCTGCGTAAGGTATCTGTTTGAGGCCGGTAATCCTCTTTGTGAGGTATTTCTGTGGCCTTTCCAGTTGTTGTAGATGTCTTGTGAGGTACATACCAAAAGGGGCCATTGTACTCTATAATGGGTCTAATGAGTGATGAATAGAGCGGAACAATGACCTCTTTTTTTCTGAATGAGAAACCTTTTGTGATGAGGTGTGCCATGTAGAAGGATTTCCTGACTACTGTGGTGATGTGATTATCAAAGGAGAGACTACTGTCCACCTGTGTCCCAAGGTCGCTTATCACACTTTCGGTGTTAAGTATACTATCACCTATGTTGAAGTTCATGGGTACAGAGTTTTTACCAAAGGGGATGTCGATGCACTTTTTGGCATTGAGCTTGAGGCCATGGGTTTGACACCAGGCATCTGTCTCAGTGAGGCCCTTTTGTAGGATGTCCACATTGTTAGGAGTTTTGATTATGGCTCCTAGTCTGTAGTCATCTGCGAACTTCATTAGCCAAAGACCTTCTGTGTTAGCCTGTACTTCAGAAAAGTAGATACTAAACAGGAGAGGACCCAGGACTGAACCCTGTTGTACTCCAGTTGTCACTGGTCTGAAGTCGGATTTGGAGTCTGCTACTTTCACAGTGTGGGTTCTGTCAGTGAGCCAGTTGGCAACCCATCTTGTGACCTAGGGATTTATACCTAGTTTAGTGAGTTTATCTATAATTCCAAAGTGGGGGATGGTGTCGAAAGCCTTGGCAAGATCTAGATAGGCTGTGTGAACCACCTTACCCTTGTCTACAGCTTTGGTGACTGCTTCAAAGAAGTCTATCAGGTTTAGGAGACATGATCTGCCTTTTACAAACCTGAACTGGGTGGGTTCCAGAGTTTGGAGATTACCAATGTCGTTGTTTGTAAGTTCCATGATGATATGTTCCATGGCCTTGCAGACCAGGCTCGTCAGGCTAATGGGGCGGTAGTTCCCAGGGTCGGTGGTGGCTCCCCCCTTGTGGAGTGGGATAACCGTCGCTATGTGCCATTCAGCAGGCACAAAGCCTGAGGTGAGGCTATGATTGAACATGGTACTTAGGTGGGGTGCCAGTTCATTCTGTAGTTGGTGTAGAATGCAGCCTGGGATGTGTCTGGTCCCATGGATGCTGTGTTCTTGGCTTTGGAGAGTGTGGTTTTTACCTGTGCAGCTGTGATTACAGGAACTTTGCATTCTTCCGGTATAGAGATGAGCTCTTTAGGGGGTGAGAGGGAGGTAAAGTTAGCACTGAACCTATCTGCCAGGATGTTGGCAATATCAGTTGGGTCTGTATATTAGTGTCATTGTGCTGTAACTCAGAGCAGATCTGAGTGTTGCCATTGAGATTATTGACATAGCTATAGAATGCTTTGTGGTTGTCTTTAGAATCAGTGGCGATTTTGTTTTCGTAACTAGCTTTGGAGGATTTTATCAGGATTGCAGCTTCTTACTGAAGCTGACCAGGAAGCTCCGCCACTCATGAGATTTTACTATCTTTTGCAACAGTTTCTTCCTTCTGTTGTACAGTTTGTTTATGGCAAGGGACAACCAGATTGGCTTCCTTTTTTTGGAGGATAGCATATTCGTTCTGTTTGGGATAGCATGATGCATGCACTCATGTAAGTGCTTATAAAGTGCAATTGTGGAGGATTCAGTAGTTGTAACTGCATTGTCCATCTGCATGGGTGTCATGAAGTTCACCACTTCTGTCTTAAGAAGCATGAAGTTGGCTTTGGAGAAATTTTTTACCATGGTTTCCTTAATGGGGGTGCGGTTAGATGTGGATATCTAGGGTAATTAGCTTATGGTTGGATCGGACCAATGAGGCATTGACTTCAGGTGTGAAACACTGGTCACTCATGTTGGTAATGACTAGATCTAGGATATTGTTGCCCCTGGTGGGGGTGTGGATAAGTTGATCCAGGGCATTGGAGTTTATGAATTCCAGAAAGCATTGAGTGAAGGAGTTGGTACATGAGTAGTTTTCCCAGTTAATGGTGGGGTAGTTGAAATCGCCCATTATTAGGGTGTTTGGTTGAACCCTAATATTTTCCAGTACATAAAGAAAAGAGGAGTGGGAATCCTGGGGCATGGTGGGTGATCTGTAGCAAGCTACAATTTGGATTGCAGTTTTGCTCAGAGTTAGTTGCACTTGGATAACCTCGGCTGCATTATGCTGAGCAACTAGTCTGGAGGTGTGGATATCCTTAATGAATATGGACACACCTCCACCCTTGGTGTTCCGGTCCAGGTTACATGGCTGAAAAGTGTGGTATGAGTTATAGCCTGGTAGTGCAGGAGTGCTCTCTGGAGCCTTGAACCAGGCATCAGTCACTGCACAGATATCGATGTTCTCCATTTTAAGGAGTGTCTCGAGTGAGTGCATTTTGAGATTTAGACTTCTAGCATTGAGTAGCATCACCCTCAGTTTTTGCTTGCCTGTTCCTGGTATGGTGGTGAATTTATCATTTGAACCTTGCCTAAAAAAGGCACTATAGGGGCGGCAAGAACCTTAGCCAGTATTCAGAATCCCAGGGGTGACAGGTGCAGGCCATCTCTGGCAAAGCATCGTGGTCTGTTGACCATGTCATCCCAGGCAGACCAATTGTTGAAGTGAATCATTTTGTCCTTGTACTGCGGCATAATTCTGGGTGATGGCAGGATGCTACTCAGGGCCAGGGTCATACCTGCCTGGGCTACAAAATCGGGGAGCTCTTCCATGTCTCTTTTCATGTAGTCCAGGGAGGTACGTCTCAGGTCATTCTCACCAACATGGAGAATGACAGAGTCATATTACTACTTGTTGTGGAGTGACCTGAGTGCGTTGGTTATGTGGCGGATCCTGGAGCCCGACAGGCAGCTGACAGTAACCTTCTCCTTGTTTAGCCTGGTGAGTGGGACCTCAGTGTGCCTGAGTATAGAGTCACCTATGACTAGTGTGTTGGTCATATTCTTAAACCACATTATCAGCTGACGTTTCTCCTCCTTCTAAGTTTGGAGTAACTCTGTACAAAAAATAATGTAAATAAGGATCATGAATTGGAAGTATAATGAGGCAAGATACTGAACTTCTTTTATCTTTCTTAAAATTAAAAAACGTAAATAATATCAACATGCTTATTTAAATATTTAACTATTTTTCTAATACCATTGACAATTTGGATTTTTTTTTTCAGTTAGATTATTTCTGTAAAAATACTCTATGCAACAATTTTCTACTCTGCAAAACTAGTGGAATGAAAAAGTGATGTAAGGTGGGGTAAGAAGGTTTTTTAATGTTTTGTTCTTATGTATTTTAAGTAA
The DNA here is from genome assembly GCF_019279795.1 of Protopterus annectens. Taxonomy (NCBI): domain Eukaryota; kingdom Metazoa; phylum Chordata; order Ceratodontiformes; family Protopteridae; genus Protopterus; species Protopterus annectens. Next base: position 133,700,980 of record NC_056734.1, read on the forward strand.
TCTCCGTGGTATCCCCAAAGTCTCGAAACAACCCACTAAACAAGTGTAGTGGGTCCAAAAACAAAACAGTGTAAAATACTTCTCTGTGTGGAAGATTTTCAGTCCATATATCTCTAGTTAATCACTGTATATTAATCAGATCAGACAATACTACTACTATTGTCTGATCTGATTAATATACAGTGATTAACTAGAGATATATGGACTGAAAATCTTCCAAACAGAGAAGTTTCTTACACTGTTTTGTTCTTATTTATTTCAGGACAGGCATCCTTTTCTCTCGTAGGATAGGTATAGGTGGGAAGTAAATGGGAAGGGTATAAGTAGGAAGGATAATAAGGGGTGGCAAACAGACATAAATGACACAAACAGTGGAGATACAAACTGACACATATGGGAGGGGCCAAGCACATATGGAAGGGACCAAAAAGGACAGACATAGACAGACATAGGAAAGACATTTGCTTATGGGGAGGATTGGCCAACAAACCATGGAGGGGTAGTGACACACAAGTTTGGTGAACAGCATGAAGAGGCTATGGTAGGATGGGTACTAACCAGCTGCACAGTGGTAAGCCCAAGCAGACATCAATCACCCCAGTGACAACCCCCTTGGCTGGGTCTGAAGACCAGGGCCAGGCAGCTATGTGACTCAGCAATTTGGGTTCATCAGGGTTCTAATACATATGTCCATTCACTGGTCCTTCACATTAATCATCCGATTCACCACTTTCTGCTGGGAGACTCAACAGAACACCCCCAGTGACACTCGTTGATGGTGGACCCACACTCTCTACTGATGAAGCAACACCAGACACCACCAGTAACTCCCTCCAGGTCAACCCTGCAGGATGACAATCATCAACTTGAAGAAAGGTTGCTGTGGGGATCACTTAGGTCCCAAGAGGTGGTGTTTTGTTAAGTGCATGGTGTGGTGGATGCTGCCATACCACAGCTCTGTGACCAGCACTATAAAAGATATGAATAGAACTGGAGAGAAGTAAAACAAAAAAAGACAGGAAATAGACTTAAAAGATTACAGTGATAAAGAAAAAGTATGACAAAAGCAGTAATTACTAGGTTGTGGGACATCACTTTGCAGTGCAGGCCTTGGATGTGGAGATAAAGATTAAGCTCAGCACCAGTAACACAAAAGTGATATACTGACCTGGGATAGACCTTCAAAACATCAATGTGAACTACATGGCAGAATATGATGTGCAGTATCCTGGTGCACAAGTGAGAGACAGAGTGTGCAGTTATCAACCAAACTGAGGACACTGGACAGCAAAGCTAGGAAGGAATAATCATTCTGTAGTAATGACCAACTCAGCCCTGAGAAGGCTATGGGCTGTGGCAAACAGTCTGCAGTCAGTGCTGGGATATGTAGTACAGGGTAGCACCGGGCCACATATGATATGCCTCCAAATACCAAGAAGAATACAGAGGACACATAATCACTTTGGTGAGACTTCACCCTGACAGGCTTTCTACCAGCTGCACCACTGCATGGAAGTCAACCAATTGCATGACTGCGCTATGCTATTGCATGACTGATATAGGTATGTGCTGCAGAATGGGTACACAGACAGTCCAACGTGAGAGGCAGCCAAGTCCAGTTTGGAGTATCTGTCTGGTGACGGATTGAGACACAGAACAATGCCAACCGGTATTCTTCCATCACAGACAACTAGACCCATAAGTCATACCCCAGGCAGTCCAGTATACAGTAGGAAGCCACTGTTATGAACACCTGGCTGAATGTAGGGCAGTACCATTGCATATACATATTTAAAGAAAAATACATCAAAGCAAACCTTTAGACATCAGTGAAGTTAATGCAAAGCAAACCTGTAAGCACTAGTGAAATGAAAGCTAAGCAAAACTAGAAGCACTGCTAAAGTTACAGCAAAGCAAAGCAAATCTATAAGTACTACTGAGGTGAAAACTAAGCAAAACTAGAAGCACTGCTAAAGTTACAGCAAAGCAAAGCAAATCTATAAGTGCTAATACAGTTAAAGCTAAGCAAAACTAGAACAACAGTTAAAGTTGCAGCAAAGTTAATCTATAACCACTGATGCAGTTACAGCTAAAAAAAACTAGGTGCACAGGTGTAGTTAATTAAAATCACTGCAAATGTGTACAGCTAAGCAGGAAAGGCAGGGCAGTAACTTTAAGAGTGCTAGCCTCCTCTGATAAATCAGTCTGTTTTCCTCTTTCTCTTCCTGAAATGGAAAAGACAGAACTGGAAAAAGACAAACAAAACAGCATACCAAAAAATGTCAGTAAGTACCACCAGAAGTACATTAAGGCATTCAAATGTAAACCCAATAATTATTTAGTCATGCATACTGTAAAACTTGGGGTCTGTCTACTTACTCTATTTCTTCTATTAGTTGAGAAGAAAAGGACAGTTCCTTTTAAGGTCACTATACTGATGCTGGCACTGCTTACCAGAACAAATGATGCTCTTGGCATGACTCACCAGCTTGGCAAGACAGAGCCATGCATCTGCCTTGTACTGGAGGCCCTCATATGAGTACCCCAGCAGGTGGTCTCAGTGCAGTAGATGCAGCAAATGCAGAAACATTTTTAACTCTTTGCCTAACATGAAGGAGCCCTTCTAATATCCACCCTTTCAGAAGCCAATGACACTTCCCAGTCTAAAGCCAGGAGGAAAATGTCTGAACCATGTTGACAATTGTCATGGGCATCACACAATGCAGATTGATGGGCACTATGCAGTAGCATGACCACACCAGATATATTCAAAAAGGGAAGGGAGTTGACGAGTGCCTATACTTTATAGTAGTATATCTTTGCACATAGCATGCCAACATGCAGCAAAGCATGACACTGTTTTCACATTATGCCTCTATAGACCAATGAGTTGGTTGCAGAAGCCTGTGGGCATGCATGCATATATCATAGAACTGTGAGCATGCACAGCATGTGCAATGTTCTGCCATTCATGTGGACATGCAGGCATGGTCTCTTTTATGACATATAGGGCTGAAATATATTGTATCACCTATGCAGTTCAGAAACAGTTTTGCAAAATTGCTTCTTAGCATTATTACTGTGCTACAAATCATGAAATAACACAATAAAAGGCACCACCACTATTGTGATGCTCATTGCACTACCTGTCTATTTATTCATTTATTGATTTATTGCATCTGACTCTAACCTGCTCCTGTTTAATAATCGCTACCCTATTATTAACATTTGGATAAGCCCCCTACTCTCCAGTACTATCTATAAACTTTTGTTTCTGAATTTCTACCCTGCCCTTGGGCTACTTATTGTCAGTTTACAATAGCCCCCACTTCATCAAAAAGTGACGACTCTCATGCTATCATTCTACAATGTTCTCCTTTCAATCTTTGTACAAACAAAGGCCCTTTCAAAGGCTATCATCTGCTGTCTTGAATTTATTACCCACAAAACATACATAATAACCCCAGCCCAACTTCATTTAAAACTGTTTTGAAATCATCACCATGGCACCAACCCTCTCTGCTAAATAATGTCTAGCAAAAATTCTATCAATCTTGCTTTATAAACCGTACGTCTGGCAGCTGATGTGTAGAGTTAATGCTGTGAACTATAGTCCCTGCGATTCAGGCTTTGATTCTCTCAGCTCTCATTTGCTTACTATGTGATGCTGAGCAAGTCACTGAACTAGATAATGTTTGGGGGCAAGTGGGAATTTGAGCTAGGCTCCTGATTGGCCTAGTAACTACTTATGAACCTTTAGCCCTGCAAACAGTCATGTCTGCCCAGTGGTTGGTAAGTAAAATCAATAAATATTAAATAGCTTTGGTGTACATATGCATACGATATTTTAATTATCATGTAAAAGACTTATCTATTTTTGCGAACAATTTAGAATATTGTAATACTGACTAAATGCTACTCATATTTTTAATGTTTGCATACTACTCAGTCTTTATCTGCCAGATAGCTCAGAGGAGTAAGGCTATGAGTTGCTAATGAGCTGCTCCCCATTGTACAGGATTTCATTCATTTAGTCTCGATTTGCCTACCATGTGATTTGGAGAAGGCCACTTAACAAGATAGTACTTAAGCTTGTACTGCTTAAAATATGCTATCATTATGTTTTGCTAGTCCATTGTATCTAGAAATTACTATCAAATGTTAATGTATATCTATTTTTCTGTTTTGGAGCAAATGTTAATGTATTTCTATTTTCTGTTTTTGGAGCTTTTCTCCCCAGGACTCCATTGAAAACGGGTTCTTCAAGGCCCAATGGACTATCCTGGCAAACCAACTGCAATAAATAAATAAAATAAATAATAAATAAGTACTTTAGGAAAATTGGCGGACTGGGATAGGTTCCTCAATGATCTCCTGGAACACATACCTAGTAACTACCTGTGAACCTTTGTTCCAGGTCATGTTTGTTAAAAAGAGTCACTTGACTAGCCCATCCACCCTGTCAACAAATTTAAAGTAAATATATGCATACATATAAATAAATGTTTCATGTGGTAACTTTGTTAAGGGCTGAATTTCACCAAAATTTCAAAAAGACCCAGTACAGTTGTTATATATAATTGGATGAGTTTTGTTACCACTGGAGTGTTCAAAGGACTGCTTTCAATAATAAAAATAGTCTATTTGCCTCCTCAGTTCATAAAGACACCAAGACCTAGCTAGGTCCATGTGAAGGGCTGCCAGTATAAAAATAATCATGTATGAATCAATGGTACTAACAGTAAAGACTCAAGAAGGTCCTCGCTTTGGTTTTAGTAAATGATTGCTACTATCCTTAAATGTCTCTGTGTTTTCTACTTGTGAACTTTTCAGGCTCTTCCACAAAGTATCTAAAATGCAGGATCTAGTGTAGATCAGTGACACACTTGGGCTGATTAACTATCACTACAGCCTCCCTTAGGTAGTGAATTGTCATCTGTGCTTTCATTAGATGGAAAGCCCATTTATGGCTGTATATGAGGATGCCTCTTGGTATGCAGATAAATAACAACCCACATGAAAAGGCCAGATGTTGAAAAAGTCTGTCTATCATAGAAAAAAATCATCAGTCCTCTGTGCTAGAGGTGGGAAGGCAAAGCCTTAAGAAAGTTCACTAGTCAGTGGTATGAAATAGACACTGAAATAAGAAATGAAACTAGGATAACAAAATCCATTAATGAAATGTATGGTGCCATCTGTCTTACATGCCAGCAAAATTGCAGGTAGTCCACTCATTTTGGGAATCATCAATTATGTCTACATCAAGCATATTTTGTTTAACTTGGCAGCAGCACTCTCATGTTTTAATTAACAAATCATGCAAGGTCAAAACTTAAATTATTAATAAATGTATTACAGTGATCCTGATCATGAGTAAAACAAATCTTTAGCTTACTAATAAACGACTTTGCATCCTTTCTTTCATAGGCAGACAATGTGTCCCTAGTCTTATTTTTGGTTAGAAGCTGAATGATATCACCTGACCACCCAAACACTTCCAAGTGACCACTACACTGTCTCTGTCACACAAGGCTTTAGAACTTTCACATGATCTGTTGTTATTTTCATTTATCATGATGGACACGTTATGTTTAAGTGGATTCAGTATTTCTGTTATCTCATGTGATCTCTGAGAAGTAACCAACAACTTGTTTTCTACCACTAGCATGAATATGTTCACCAGTTTCCACAATGAAACTCAATGATCCTCCCACCCTTTCTATATGCTCAGAATTCCACTTCTGGTGATTTTTTTCATGTGGTCTTTTAGTAGTTCTAATATAGCATCCAGCATCTTCTTCATATGGATCATATGGTCCACTGCAATAGTCACTCTTTTCTTGCTACCATGGTTGGCATCCATATAAAACTGTAAAGAAGAAAACCCCATAAAAACGGTGACTCTTCCCATATGGCAAACAAGACATAGGTATCACTTATTCTCAGGTTTTCTCAACTTGGTCTCTGGTCTTATTCAGTTTTGCCTTTAGTGTCCTTTTGAGATGCTCTGTTAGCACATTTGTCAGCTGTTAGAATAAGAAATTCTTATGCACATAAATTCATACAAGAGTCACAACGCTGATGCAACCTAGAAAACAAAAGAGGTTTCTTGATTCATCAGTAGGATATCATTGAGACAGAGATTTGGGACAACTGTGCTACAGAGTAAAGCTATTTCTAGTCCATACTCATATGCTCTAGATCTGGGTTTAGCTAGTAGCATGAGTGTTAGGTTTTGGAGTGACTGGACAGGGGGGAGAAGAGGAGTGAAAAGCTGATGCTAGCTCAACCATCCAATGCTGGACGGACACAGTCTAGGCTTGCTGCTAAAGCAGCATTAGGAGCCTGATCAGCATTGTGCTACAGCCAGTATACCACTTGTGTGGGAGGTTGTTCATGAGTGGAAGTTCACATGAACCTCCTACAGACTGCAACTGTGGAGCTTACAAGGCTGCCCAGGCTGGAGGGAGGTTAGGACACACTCCCCGGCAGCAGCATAATTCTACATCAGTGTCCTTCATCTCCTCACTGGCCCAGTATATAAGTTAGGTTGAGGCTGGGGAGGCTAAGGTGGATTTCGTAGGCCCATTCAACAAGGAGAGGAGCTGGTGGCATCTGACGGTCAGCTGTCTGGAGGGGAAGCAAATAACTTAGAGGTGGCAATCTGGAGGGAGTGGCTTATGAGTATCACTTTGCATAAACTAGGTTAACTAGTATGCACAGTTTCTCTGGAGGGAATGGCTTATGGGTATCAATTTGCATAATCTAGGTTAACTAGTATGCACAGTTTCTCCTGTATGATTTAGGTAAACATTTTCTGGTGTCTTCTCGTATCCTTTTGAAAAGGGTCTTTGTAATTGGCAGTGTTACCAATGGCACCTTATTAGATTTCACTAAACAAGTGCATTGGTACTCCTGTTATAAGGTACACCACTGCTCTATAAACACATACTATATACATCTGGCCTAAACAACCAATATAGGGCTTTTTTCGTTGTCTTTTCTAACCCTAGGTGGATACTTTGAACATAACTGTTCAAGTACTCCATTCCTATATGGCTAGTTGCACCAAAAGCTACATGGAAATGTCTTAATTTAGTCACTCAATAAATTAGGTAGTTGGTTTCTTTGAAAAATGGAAAACAGAGAGTTTTGGTTAGCCTGCTACATACTCCATCAGTTACGTGCACTTTTGTTTCAGGTTTCTGTAAGTAGAGGTTTCCGGCTGTGAGCCTCCCTGCAAATATATTGCCTTATCTAAAAGTTGCCCAAGACAGACCTGCCTCCTCCATCTCCTCATGCAGACTGAATACAACTCCCTCCACCAGCTAAGTTTCATCAAGCACCCATGGCTGATGTCCATTCTACTTAGGTAAGTCCCATTGTTAGTCAGGACAGGGAAACATTTCCTCATCAGCAAATTCTTCCTTGTCACCTTTTGTTCATTTTAGTCCATGAGTTCTCAGTGTCGTATTTCTTCAAATATGAAACATCCCTTTCTAGTGGTATCTTCTGTATAAACTGTGGTGAAAAACCTTGATACAGTGTATGAGCTTTCCATACTTAGAATCACAGGCTTGGCAAAGTAGTTTTTTCCTGTCTCCATTTAGACACCCTGTTTAGTTGGTTCTTGATAAAGTATAACAGATTCTTAATTAATCTATTTACAGAAATTTTGAATTTCTGCATTATATTACATTTGATAGCATAAACAGGATTGTTTTCTGTTATTTCTGTTAATCATACTATTCTAAACATGTGTTATCTCTATTTATGCTTCAGTCTATTGTCCCTTTTTGTTCAGAGCACACTTCAGATAAATGCATAGTAGTAACCCACAAATAATCACACATATTTAACATATATACTGTGTTTTTAGAGACTTGCTGCAACTTCATCATAGAAAAGTTACAGCTAAATGAAGGGAGATGCAAATATACATGTTGTTTAATTGTCTATTCTTTATAAGCAATGGATGAAGGCAACATGGTACACACCTCATAACTCAACGTGGCCAAAGCTTTAACACAATTCCGCACTCAGGAGTACTAGAAAAGCAAGATAAGCTGAGAATAAACTCTTGTATCACCCACTGGATTGCCAAGTGGCTCACAAAGAGGATGCAAATAATTAAAATAGGGGAAGTTACCTCCTCAAACATACCAGTCACCAGTGGAGTCCCCTAGAGTTCTGTGCTAGGACCTCTCCTGTTTAGCATCTACTATTCTGAAGTAAAAGCCAATACTAAAGGGCTCTGGCTCACCAAGTTTGCAGATAAATGCAAACTAGGAGCAGCCATTGAATCCCCAAATGACTTAGCCATCCTGCAAGAAGGTTTGTCTCAAATAAATAACTGGTGCTAAAATCATGGACTGAAACTAAAGGCCAAAAAATGCATTATTGTATCCTTTGGGATGTTATGTACTCCAGGGAACTACCACATCAACAATGAACCCTTAAGAGTTGACCTAGTTGTTTGGTATTTGGGAACTTATGTGGACAGTGACCTAACATTTGCCCAACAAGTGTCTATTGCTGTAAGAAACTCCTTCTATATTGCACAGTTTATAAACAAAGAGATTGTGTCTAGATCTATGTATGTCATTGTCTCCTTTTACTCAGTCCTCATTAGGCCAGTCATTAAATATAATATGCCTTTTGGGATGTACAGTATCTGTCCAAATATTAAAAGGATACAAGGCTTAAACAACATGTCCAATATGGACCGATATGAAGCTCTGTCAATCTAATTAATATCCTACAGACCCTTAAGAAGGGACCTCTGTGTGGCATACAAGGCAAACTCTGACCCATTACTGATGGATTTACTGCAAATCAGCAAGTAAAATGGCATCAGAAGTACTCGGTCTAGGGATCTAAACCTCTCCGTCAACATTAACAGAATGGTTTGGAGGGACAGGTATATCTCACAGTAGATAATGCTGCTGTGGAACAGACTCTGCTTTCATATAAAATAAAGTTCATAAAACAAAAAAGACGGTACTGGGATGTTGGAAAACAGAGACCGCAGCTAAACAAACAATTTTATATTTAAATTCCTTTATTACATAAGCACTTTCATCTTATATCTATAAGACTTCATCAGACAAAGTCGAAACAGGTATTTAAACCCCACCAAATCACATGATCTTTTCCGCCAAAAATTGTAAGTCACAGATGCAGGAATAAATATAATACAATACAAAAAATAAATAAAAGACATAATTAAAAGTGGAAAAGATCATGTGATTTGGTGGGATTTAAATACTTGTTTCTAATTTTATTAGTTTTTCTGATGAAGTCGTATAGATATAAGACAAAAGCATTTATGTAGCAAAGGAATTTAAGTATAAAATTGTTTATCAGTGGTCTCTGTTTTCCCACATCCCAGTACCATCTTTTTTGTTTTATTGCAGTTTGGTGTGGTTTGTGTTTTGTATTCTTGTAAAATAAAGTGCATCCATGTCTATATTCAAGTTCAACTTAGATCCACAGATGGGAAACAGAAACTTTACTCCAGGACTGCCCCTTGTACTGCTAATTGACACAGTTATTCTCATTACAGATGGGTAAGGCCAATCTATAATCTAATGGGATAGGTTAATTCAAGCACAAAAAGGGAAATTGGCTAGGCCTAAAATGGCCCACAGTGGCAGTTGGCCTAGTTCTTACCTGTGACCTTATATGGTAGTAGGAGAGACTAAGCCCCTGAAAAACAGGATACATCACAGTTAGTGCAAACTAGTACTAGCACATATACATTAAACTATATTTAGATGTAGGCTTTCATGATCACTTTCTGTTTTTAGTTGTGTTGTGTTCATTTCCAGTGATTTCATACCTTACTGCTTGTTTCTCCATTCCATTACTATGCCTTTTTGCTTGGAATATTTTTCTTTATTTTGTTTCCTTTTATTTGTATTGGATGTTGGTAAGAGCTTATGAATGATTCTGTGATGCCATACAATTCTATTATTATCGCTATAATTATTATAATTATTACTATTATTACTAATTTGCTTGTATATTTGTTCATATTTTATGGTACGTTTCTTGTCCTTTGTTGTTTGGAATTCTTACTGGCACTGTAGGTATAAAAGTTCTACAGTAAATTTGCCATAATTGACTGACTAGCTTAAATTTGACTTGCTTTTCCCTTAGTTCAGCTGGAATTTACAAACTCAGACTTTTAAACTGGTGTTTTGCTATTTTTATATTTATCAAGCAAACGGACAAAATATCCTAGTGTTCAGATGGGTCCCATTCACCAAAAGGAATCACAAAAAAACAAAAGCAAGCGAGGACTCAACCACCTAAAATTTATTCCACACAGAAAAACAATAAAACACAAAGCTTTCCATTTAAAAGCAATTCTTGTTCAATGCTTTGAAAAAGAGTTGCTTTTAACTCGAAAGCTTTGCTTTTTATTGTTTTTCTGTGTGGGATAAATTTTAGATGGCTGAGTCCTCCCTTGCTTTTAATTTTTATATTTATCTATATATTCTGGTACTGAAGTACCTTCTTGTGGAGTAGTTGTTTCGTTGGTTAGTTAGTCAGTTCATTAGCTAGTTATTATTTTTGTACACATATAGAAGTGAGTGCTCTTGCTGTTAGTGCAAATTGTCTTTTGCTTTCATTTTGGCACTCTGTATACTTATATTAACCACTTATTGACTAGTTATTTCTGTAGAAGGTATGTTTGTGAGGTATTATGATCTGATTCTGTATTCATTATATAATTTTATTTCAGCCATAGTCAGTCTTTCCCGAATATTGTTGAGCCTTGCACAGTTCTATGCATGCTTGACTTCTAGGATGATGGAGTAGTTGTAGGGTAGAATGGAAGATGAAATTTTGCTTAATTTGTATGACACTTTATAGGGCTATGGCTATTGCAGTCTTAAGAAAGTCTTGGGGAACTGAAGACTAATATATTTTATACCACGATTTATCACTATGTCTCTAGGGATCAATATATTGACATTAATGTACACCATTTGCAACAAATGTTGGGTTTGTAGTAAAAAAATAAGATCTTCCAGAAAGTTTTCTTCTGAATTTGGTCCCCACTCACCCACCTCTCTATTCCTGATTGGCATTTAAACTTAGAGGCTTTTGAACTGCCCAACCCTACTGTATATCTGGCCTTGGAAACTCCTCCCACTGTCATCTTCTGTGTACCTGGTTGTAGAAGTTCATTCCATTCTTATTTCCTCTGCTTATCTTACTTTTTACTGACAGAAGAAACTGGGAAGGCCCATCCTTAGACTATTAGTGTACTTTGAAATTGCCTTAAAGTGTGTGTGTTCCTCATTGCTGACTTGTCTGCCCTTGAATTGCCTTATAATTACTTGTAGCTAGTTATTAGATTTATTTCTGGTATGTATTTGGCTGACTAAAGTGTGTTTTTATATCAAGAATACTGGGACTGCAATTCTAGTTGCAGAGAAAGGTAGTCTGGTCTGTCTGAGTTGGGATACACACAGGAAGGCTTAAGTAAGAATTATGTGTTGTAGATCTTTGATTATTTCTGACACTATTTGCTTTTGGCCATCTAAAGTGTGTTTTTGCATTAAGAAGACTGGGGTTGCAATTCTATGGGGAGTAGAAAGGTAGTCTGGTCTATCTGAGCTGGAAAACACATGAGAGGGCTTAAAGGGACAATTACTTGTAGTTAGTTGGTAACTTTACACTTTTGGCCAACAAAGTGTGTGGTTTTACATTAAGAAGACTGGGACTGCAATTCCAGTGACAGTAGAAAGGTAGCCTGGTCAGCCCAAGTTGGGAAACAGACTCAGAGGCTTAAAGTGAGATTGTTTCATCAGCCAGAGGGCTTATTACACACTTAGTTATTTGGTGTTAATCTGAACTTCAGAGCTACTTTTATAGGTTCATAGGTATGTACAAGGCTAATGACCACCAGGACTGCTGTGCTTTTACATTAAGAAGTGCCAGGATCATCCACTTTGTGGCAGAAGGTGTTTACCTGGTCTCTCTGAGTTGGGAAACATTCCAGAGAATTTATTGGCCAGAGGATATGGGCATTAGTTTTCAGCTTTTTTATATCTGCTATAAATTAGGCACTTTTTTGCAGAACTGTTCACTGCCCTGTGGCAGTTAACAGTACCCTGTATAGTAGCCAACCTTTAAAGCTAGTGCTTAGGACTTTAATTTGTAACTTTGCATGGAGCTAAGCTTAGGGCAGCTAGTTAGTGCATCAACAGCAATAATATCAGATCATAACACTATTTAACACCTAACCTTAGACACCACTCAGGTGATCCCTGTAAAACCAAGTCCCTAAACTATGATAGCCCAACCCTAGTACATGTCCTGGCAACATGGATTTGCAATTTCCTAATGTCTCTGAGGCCAGATTGGTAGATATGGACATCCTGAAACAATGTTGCAATTGTCTCATTTATTAAGAGAACCTTTTACTCCTTAAAGAAACTAACAGAGTATGAGAGAGATGTGCATACACCATTTCCCTGGAGACAAAAATCTCGCTTACAAACACGGTTGTCAAGAAGACACATACTACATCCTTCACGCATACCACTCACCACACACATATAGACCCTATTATGCTGAGGTACTTAAAAGAAACTTCACCATACCTGAAATGCATCCTAATAGTTCAAATGGCAACACCTATCCTCAGCAACCACTGAAGTACACACCAACAGCAGCACCTAACACCACACATAAGCCCACACAAAATGATCCCCCAAGAACAAAGTCTGTAAGGCAACCAAACATTTTATCTAGTATTCTTGTCATAGGGGATTCTATTGTACAACACACAGATGCCCTTCTGACAAGGCTGGGCAAGGGGAAGACAATGATTAGTTGCCAATCTGGGCCAAGGACCTCCACTATCATGCACACACTCAAGTCACTGCACCACAGGTAGCAATAAGATTCTATTGTAGTCCATGTGGGTGTAAAAGACTGAGGTGTAACTCACTGGACTATATGAAAAGAGACCTTATAGATCTATCTGAATATGTTTCAGAGACAGGTGCATGCCTTGCATTGAGTCATTCTACCTTCCCCAAGGATGATGCCACAATATTAACAGAAAATGATGACTGATCTTAATAATTGGCTTAGTTTCTAGTGTCACTGTAGGGGAATCCAATATCTATCAGCTTGGGAGGACATGGTTAACAGATTACATTTCTTTGCAAGGATGGTCTGCACCTGTCCCCCTTGGCCTTTCATATATTGGGTAATACTTTATTTACCCCTTTAAAGCATTTTTAGGCAATGTCAAAATAATAAAACTACCAACATATCAAAAATATAAAAATCTCAAAGCAACCTTAAGTTGTTACTGCTCAATGCTTGGAGCCTAAACAAGAAATTCCATACCCTACAAGTGCTCCTCACTCTGGGGAATATATACATCTGTAATGACCGAGACTTAGCTTAAAGCTACAAAGGTCATCTCTTGTCATAAAGGTGGATCATCAATTGACCCTGGGAACTACAGACCAATCAGTCTGACAAGTCTGATATGCAAAATTATGGAATGAGTTATCATGTAAATGATCATCAAGGACGTTGGAAACCTATTGACTATGGACCCATACAAGTTTGGCTTTGTTAAGGGAGAGTCTTGGTTACTAAACATGATAAACTTCTATGAGAGGATCACCAAAGACATGGATGAGGGGAAAGTGGTGCATACTGCCTACCTTGACCTGGTCAAGGCATTCGATCCAATACCTGACTCAAGTACTCTGACAAACTCTCAGAACTAGGCATAAATTCCTACATAACAAGCTGGATTTCTGGATAGCTCACAAATAGGACCCAAAAAGTCAGGATCAGTGAGACCACTTCTACCAGGAGACTAGTCACCAGCAGAGTACCCTGGGGATCCATGTTGGGCCTGTTTGATATCTACTTCTCTGAAGTAAAGTCTGATGTCAAAGGCCTGTGGCTCACCAAATTTGCAGATGACTGTAAATTGGGAGTTATCATGGATTCCCCTCATGACACTAACATCTTACAAGAGAGTTTAACACAAAGAAATAACTGGAGGCAAAGCCATGGATTAAATCTCAGCATGAAGAAATGCATTATAGTGTGCTTTTGGAAATCATCTACTCAAGCTAATTACTTCATTAATAAAAAAAAAAAACTAAGAGTTTATCCAATAGTGTGGATCTGGGAACATGTAAACAGTAATCTAGCCTTTGACCAACACTAGCCAGGATAGTAAGAAAATCATTCTATGTTGCCCAACTCATAAGCGGGTTCCTATTGTGTGATCGAAAATTGTAAATGGCGAACGTGTATTGAGTGAACCTGATTGGTCAAAATGTCAAAACGTTGCACTCGTAATACGGAAATTGCCGTAGGGAATATTTTCCCTTTACTTCAATGCAGTGTGAGTATGGAGTAGGAATATTTAAGTAGTGTGGGTGGGGGGGCACAGCCCCCACATGGGGGGTGCAGAGGGGGCTTGACCCCCTGCCTACAGCATTTAGGTAAGTATAGTTTTTTATTTATTGTTTTTTATTATATTTACGAAATTTCAAACATTGCTCATATGGTGTCGACCATATAGTGTTTGATGTTTGAAACTTTCGAAAATATAATATAGACCCCTCATAAGCAATGGTGTGGCACTCTACTCAGCCTGTATCACATTCATCATTGAGTACAATGCCCTCTTTGGCATGTACATAACCATCACTTGCAACAGCTGGAACTCCCTCAAAGATTCCTCACCAGGAAAATCCAGGGTATGAATATCCTGTCCTACACAGATCACCTTAAGGCCCATTCTCTGTACTCAGTCTCCTACAGGTTACTGAAAGGCTATCTATGCATGCCATATAAGGCATCCTTATATCCATAGGTTCACAGGTTCATAGGTAGGTACTAGGCTATCTGCCCAAAGGCATTTATAAGCCTAGCCAGAATGTGTTGGCTTTCGCCGCCTCCTTAGATTAGTTCCCTGTGCCTATGTCCAGCAGAGCCACTAAAGTGATCCCCGGGATAAACTTTCTGTTTCCCATCCACTCGTCAAGGTTTCTCTTGAAGAGTGTTAGTGAGGAGCTCTGCCTAATGTAGATTGGAATCTTGTTCCAAAGCATCTCTGGGACAGGAATCTATCCCTCCAGCATGTCCTATTTATTGTTGTGGTGAGGTTTAGATCCCTAGAGCGTGTGGCTCGAGGGGATATGGTTTTCTTTAGGTGGAGCATGTCCATCAATTCTGGGTTGGACATGGCCTTGTATGTCAGGCAGTGATCACCTCTGAGTAGGCGGTATGCAACCGAGTACAGCTGGAGTTTCTTCAGTTGAGCTGCATAGGACATCTGTTTGAGGCCAGTGATCCTCTTGGTGAGGTACTTCTGTGGTTTTTCCAGCTGTTGCAGGTGTCTTGTAAAGTAGATCCCAAATGGGATGTTGTACTCTATGATGGGTCTGATGAATGATGAGTAGAGGGGCACAATGACCTCTTTTGATCTGGATGTGAACCCTTTTGTGATTAGGTGGGCCATATAGAAGGATTTTCTTACTACTTTGGCAATGTCATTATCAAAGGGGAGATTACTATCTACTTGTGTCCTCAGATCCCTTATTAGGTCTTCCGTATTTAGGGGACTACCACCTATCTGGTAGTTTGTGGGTACTTTGTTTTTTCCAAAGGGGATGACTATGCACTATTTTGGCATTTAGCTTGAGGCCATGATTTTGACACCAGGTATCCATCTCAATGAGAAGCTTTTGGAGGATGTCTGTGCCAGCCAGAAAGTCAATTATAGCCCCTAGTTTGCAATTGTCTGTGAACTTGGTCAGCCATAGTCCTCCTGTGCTTGCCTGTACCTCTGAGAAGTATATGCGGAACAGGAGGGCTTCTAGGACTGAGCCCTGGGAATGCCACTTGTAACTGGTTTAGAGTCGGACCTAGCTCCCACAACTCTCACCATGTGGGTTCTGTCCATGAGCCAGTTAGCAACCCATCTTGCCACATAGGGGTTTATGTTCAACCTGGTGAGCTTGTCTATAATACCAGAATAGGGAATGGTGTCAAAGGCCTTTGCGAGGTCTAGGTAGGCTGTGTGTACCACCTTTCCCTCGTCTATAGCCTTGGTAACTGTCTCAAAGAAGTCCACCAGGTTTACAAGGCATGATCTGCCCTTAACAAAGCTGAACTGGGTAGGGGCCAATGTTTGGAGGTTCCCAATGTCTCTGCTAATGAGTTCCATGATGATGCACTCCATAGCCTTGCAGACAAAGCTAGTCAGGCTTACAGGGCGATAGTTCCCAGGGTCTGTTGTGGCTCCACCTTTGTGCAGCGGAATAACCATTGCTGTGCACCACTCTACGGATACGTAGCCTGTGGAGAGGCTGAGTTTGAACAGTGTGTTTAGGTGAGGGGTTAGTTCATCTTTGAGCTCATGTAGGACGCAGCCTGGGACACCGTCTGGTCCCATTGATGATGTGTTTTTGGCTTTGGAGAGGGCTGTTTTAATCTGAGTGTCTGTGATTTCAGAGGTTTTACATTCTTCTGGTATGGTTATGGGCCTTTTTGGGGGTGAGAGGGGGTGAAGTTTGCACTGAACCTGTTTGCTATGATGTTGGCGATATCTGTCGGTTCAGTGTATTTTGTGCCATTCTGCATTAACTCTGAGCATATCTGTGCATTGCCACTTAGATTCTTGACATAAAGAATGCCTTGTGGTTATCTTTAGAGTCCTTGGCAATTTTTCTTTTGAAGCTAGCCAAGGATGATTTTATGAGGGATTGTAGTTTCTTGCTGATACGGATCAGGAATGTCTTCCCTTCTTGGGATTTTGCTCTTTTCTGTACTAGTTTCCTCCTTCTGTTGTATAGCTTGTTTATGGCAGGGGTCCACCAGACTGGTTTCCTTTTCTTGGAGGACTGAGTCTTGGTTTTGCTTGGGCGAGCACAATCTATGGATTCTTGTAGGTGCCCGTAGAATGCATTAGTAAAGGATTTTGCAGCTTGGACAGCGTTATCCTTTAACATGGGGGCTTTGAAACTTTCCACCTTGGTCTTAAGTAACGTGAAGTTTGCTTTTGAAAAGTTTTTCACAGTGGTTTCCTTGACCGGGGGTGGGGGTGGAATGTGGATATCCAGAGTGATTTGTTTATGGTCATATCTAGCCAGCGAGGGGTTGACCTCCAGTGTGGAACACCGGTCACCCATGTTGGTGATGACCAGGTCCAATATGTTGTCACATCTGGTGGGAGTGTTGACCAGTTGATCCAAGGCGTTTGAGTTTATAAATTCTAGGAAATATTGGGCAAGGGAGTCAGTACTTGAGTAGTTCTTCCAGTTAATGTTTGGGTAATTGAAATCATACAATATTAGGGTGTTTGGTAGGACTTTTATGTTTTCCAGTGTTTACAGAAATGTGGAATGGCTTTGATGAATCTCTTGCACATCCACAAAACAAACAGCACCAGCAACACTAAATGCAATGACCTGAGCTTTTCCTGTGGCATAAATAGGACAAGCTGGGGAGACCGATGTGTGTCTCAAAGGATCCTCATGTTGTGGAATAAGCTCGCCGCCTGTGTGAAACAGAGTTCATTGCTGACCATATTCAAAAGAAACCTTGATCAATGGAAGGGAAATTGCAAATTCACCCACCATTTTGGTCCCCATCCCTCTGATGGACAGAGGTCTACAGTAAGCAAATTAATCCCCAGCTAGCATCCCCCACACATAACCCTCAGCTACCTCTTTACTAAAATACCTCACAATATAGGCATCCAAGGAACTCGAGGAAAACCCCTTGCTTAATTGCACAGCTACTAGGTTTGTAAAGACTCTGGTGGTTGTTTGCTTAGTATAAGCCTATGAATCTATAAAGACCACAGTGTCATTGAGTAGTGCATGGATGTGAGCCTGAGAGTGCATTTTTAGAGAAGAGAAACTGTTTTCAGTGGCACCATTCACCAAAGATTAAAGCATCATATCTGGCTTTAGCTGCAGAGAGTCAGGAAATGATTACACATCCCAGTTTAAGGGTGGATTATACAGAAGACTGGTATTGATGCAGCATGGTATTTGGATGTCATAGTTCATATGACTGAGTTTTGGCAGAGGCAAAGATTAGTAAGTTACATGCTTAAATCTAGAAACAGATATTTGGAGAAAACTGACATGTAACAGCTTAATAAGCACTAGAGGAAGTGTCACTGTTACATCATATTTGTTACTGTAGCACAGACAGCTGATATTATGACCTTCTATTAAGCTTTAGTCTGTAGTCCAGCATGAGATTCATAGAATCAAGGCACTTAGAATACATAAATAACAAATCTACATAAACTGAATACAAAATATTGAAGTTGGCAAATAATGAAGTAGTTCAAAATAAACATCCCCAGGTTGGTTTGTTCCACCCACACCCTTATTTAGATAAAACCCATTGGTTGTACAACTATGGGAGAAAGGTAAACATCTTGGGAAGACAATACCCCCTCTCACAACCTCATCTGCAACACTTTGTTGCAGCAAAAATGTATTCAAAATGCTGGCAAAAGTAAATTACCCCAATATACAAAAGAACTTATACTCACAACAGAAACTATGTCAAATTAAACTGTAAAACAAAAAGCATTCATGAAAACTTGCACACCACACAAATTATGATGTTCCACTGCATACATATTTCCATTGATTAAATAGGGATGTTGTCATTCCCATTTTATGTATAGTGGATTCTATTAAATTCACATTGATCGCACAGAATGCTTCCTGATTCGGTCAGTTACCACTTGCTTACTATGTGACACTGAATAGATCATTTAACCAGGCACTGTTGTTAGATTTATTTATTTATTCTTGAATGCATGTAAGTTTACATACATGCATACATGC
The DNA here is from genome assembly GCF_019279795.1 of Protopterus annectens. Lineage (NCBI taxonomy): Eukaryota > Metazoa > Chordata > Ceratodontiformes > Protopteridae > Protopterus > Protopterus annectens. The sequence continues at coordinate 133,719,858 of NC_056734.1, forward strand.
AAATATACATACATACATACACACATACATACATATATACATATATACATACATGCATTATGTAGATGTAGAACATGGTAGAGTGCTGATCTCAAAAGACCATTTTTAGGCTTAGAGTATACTCTCACAAGAGAAAACAGATTATACAGCTAACAGTATTAATTGGTAAGATTAAACAAGCATTTTAGATATGCAAAAAGTGATAAATGTTTAGAAAATAAAATGTCTAAGGCACATGCCACCATAGCATTGCAATAGTGCTTTAAGTTATTTATTCTTGGCTGTATGATGACATTTTGGGTATGTAGCAGGAATACTGAAAGGAAGGATAGTGCAGTATGAGTCAAAAATGTGAGCATTTTGTAGCTGCAGAGATAGGAGGGGGTTGCAAAGATAGCAGTGGTTGTTGTAGGTAAATAGAAATAGACCCAAGATGAAACAACGTGTATAGAAGTTTGATTAGGGGAGAATTAGATGCTGGAGTCATTGTGGTAGCATTTCCAGCATCACTGTTTGAAGAGAAAATGTTTTAATTCTTTCTGGAAGTTTCTGGTGAGATGGACTTAATGTCATCAGAAATGGGTTTCCAGATTATGGGAATGACTAAGGAGGTTATGTTCTCACTGCATTTACAATTGGTAACTGGGATTTGTAAGCAGAGAGTAGAGTTGGACAGAGAGCTAAGGTTATATGATGGGGTGGAGATCTTGGTAATCCTCTGTGCAAAAAAGGAGCTTTGTTAAAAAAATAGTTTGAATAGGAAAGTGTCTAATAGAAGAGCAGTTATTTCTGTTGCAGGGTTTTTTTTTGGCCTTTGATAGTGTGTGAAAATGGTGTTCTCTTTTTGTAAAGAGCATAAAGAATCTACAAATGTTATTTGAGGGTGACTGTAGACTATATTTTATTTCTTTTTTCTTTTCTTGGAGAGATGGCTTGAGTGGTCATATTTCAGATGGATAACTACGACTGTTTTATCAGTTACTGCTATGGCAGCAGGACTAGGAAAGTGAGATATTTTCTGGCCAAGAGAAGATTGTTAACCTTAAATTTAGTGGCTACAATGTGGTATGCAGTGTTGGACGTTAAGAGTTTGATCTATCCAGATCCCGGGTATTTGTAGTAGGGAACTATTTTGAGTGTGGTATTGTGGTTGTGGTAAATGGCCCAGGAACTGTGATGTTTGGAGAGCTTTTCTGGGAGATAACATTCTCCTTAATGATGCCTGCCCAATATATGCTTACAGATTACACTCTCCTTAATGGAGACAAAGGCCATCTAACAGGTGTGGTCTTTGTTTTAAGATTATAGCTTTGTTATTTCTTTGTGTTGAGGGCTATGTTGTGAAAGTGTTTAACCAGTTGCTGAGAGCAGAGAGGTCTTGTTCCAGTTATAGTTTTATGGTGAATGGATAAGAGCCTGATTTGTAGATGGCCATGTCATCTGTGAATATTATTTGTAGGTGGTAGAGGTAATAAGGTAAGTTGTTCAAAAATTAGGAGAATACAATGGGAGCAAAAAAGAATCATTAAGTGACTCCCTTTGGTAATGGTGGCAGTTGGTAAAGATGAAGAGCCAATCTGTCCTTTAAAGAATCATCTGACCAGGAAATGTTTACACCAGATGCCAGTTTATGGCTGATGCAAGCTGTGAGAAGAAAGTTAGGCAGAAGTGAATGATCAACCGAGTCAAATGCTTGATCAGATCAATAAAGACTGCACCTACTAGATGGCCTTTACCTCCATTAAGGAGAATATTATCTGTAAGTATATACTGGACAGCCATCATTAAGGAGGATGCCATCTGTAAGCATATACAGGGCAGTCATGCTACTTCAACCAGTCCAGAATCCTTCTTGCTGAGGGCATAATATTTTGTGGCTCTACAATTGAGATATGACTGAATTTAACTTATTTTTCATAAGTCTTACCCAGGGTGGCAAGAAGGGAGAAGGGCATGTAGTCATTTGTAGATGTGCAGTTTGGAGTTTTGGGATTGGGTCTGACTCTGGTGATTTTCCATTGTGAGGGCATCACATTTTTGGTGGTGCATATGTTTTATAGGTGTTTTAGTCAGGGGAGTATGCATTTCTTACACATTGTAATGAACCAAGCGGGTAGCCTGCCTGGCCCAGGTGGGACATGTGAATGGGTTTTGTCTCAAAGTGTTAGGATGTCTTCGTAGTTATTTTTTAAACTAGCAAAGACACAAGTCAGCAGTGGAGGAGGGGTGGGACAGTTTTATCTTGAAAAGATACACTTATGACCAAAGGTTAATAACTGTATCAAAATAGAGATGGCCAAGGGTGCAGCCGTGATAAGGTTCCTCGTTGCACAATGACAGTTCTATATGAAATATGCCTTAATGAACAATAAAAGGAGCCTGAGTAGAAACTGTTTGATCTTATAGCAACCCTTCCACATAAAATGCATTCACATAACTTCCTTACTTTATTTAAGCAGGAGCTATGGTTTTTGGAACTCTTTTAGTATTACCAGTCAGTACTTTGTGTCCTGTATGCCATCAAATCTAAAACCTAATCAGCAGTAAATGGAAATAAAGGTACTTTGTTCTAACAAAACTGATACTGAACTTCAGAAGACAGAACAGAAATGAAAATTTCCAGAAAAAAAGTAATTCATGCCCTCTGACAGTACTTGACATTTCTTGTTGTTGCTTCCTCTGGGTTGCTGTGACACAGTCCTGCATTTTGCATTGTACATTTCTAGTCAAGCCACAAAATGCAAGTGCATTCTTAGGAAGGCTTTTCCAGATGACAGGAAAACCCAAATGATAATTTGCATGAACTGAATATCTAGATGAGAAAAGTTTGCTTTGTGTGGCCAGTTTCTCAGTATGAAAGGTCAGTTTGCTTCCTTAAAAATGCCAAGCATTTTAGGATTTTTATAGTTGAGAGAATGCATCTGTTAATTTAGTATAAAAATCACTGTAACATTAGCAGGTTGCAACATCCATGTGTGACCATAGTTCTGATATTTTGCTTGAGGGACTATACTGTTTAAGATTCACCAGCTTACTTTTTAATTGAGAAATGTCCGTGAACTACAATTATCTTTTTTTTCATTTGTAATTCAGCAATTTATGTCTGCAAATTAAATTGGCCAGAATCATACTGCATTTATGTGCTACCTGCAGGAATCAATATCTAGTCTATAAGATACAACTTTATCCATATTAGGGAAATTAATTAACAGTTGCACCATTCTTTCAGGCAGCATGCAGTCTCATTAGATGTATGTATGTGAATTCTAAGTGACCTGCATTATCAACAGCGGATCCAGCATTAAAACATAACAAAATGGCAAAACCATCCATATAGGCAGTACAAATCCTGCAACTGTTGCCACTTGAAAGTATTTAAAGTAGCAGATGTCTGCACAAAAGTGACATGGGAAATCCACCCTGTAACAAAAAAAAGGAAAAAAACAGAAAAGAAATTGACTCTGTAGAAACATAATCAGAAAGTATATATATATATATATATATATATATATATATATATATATATATATATATATATATCCATCCTAACCCCTTTTCCCATTTTGCACATGGGGTCAGGGTC